>NC_133327.1:106170098-106422641 GCF_042186555.1 Aquarana catesbeiana | reverse complement strand
GTTAGTAACCACCAACTGAGGCTTTGGGACACCCTTGGGGACAATCGCATTGGCGAGTCTAAAGCTTGAATCGTTTTGCTCCAAGCAGACAGGATACTGTTTTGCAACATTCTTGAATGGAACTGGGCATAGGAAACCGCTTTGAATGAAGCCACCATCTTTCCTAACAACCTCATGCAAAGGCGAATGTAGGGATCTCCTTTCGACCTGACCATCCGCACTAGCTTTTATGGAGTTGATTTTTGCCTGAGGCAAGAACGCCTTTTTTCTGGGCTGTGTCTATGATCAGACCCAAGTACTCCAGTCTTTTTAGTGGTTTTAAGGAAGATTTCTCTAGGTTGAGAATCCAACCCAGACTTTCCAGGTAACTGGCTGTAATGCGCACACTTTGCTCCAACTGAGCCACCGACTGGTCTATTAGTAACAGATCGTCTAGGTACCATAAGACCATTATGCCCTGTGCCCTTAACCTGGCTAGAGGTGGGGCCAGAACTTTTGTAAACACCCGGGGTGCTGTAGCCAGCCCGAAGAGCAAGGCTACAAACTGAAAATGCTGCTGTTCTACTTCGAACTGCAGATACCTTTGGTGAGCGGGAAATATAGGGACATGCAAATATGCATCCTTGATGTCGATAGACGCCAGAAGTTCTCCTATCCTTGTAGGATGGAAACTACTGACCTGATCGACTCCATGCGAAAGGAGTGGATCTTCAGGAACGGATTTAGATTCTTTAGATCTAGAATAGGTCTGATATCTCCATTCAGTTTTAGTACTGTAAAGAGGTTTGAATAAAACCCCAAACCTTGCTCTTCTGTGGGGATCTGTATGATCACCCCCTGAGCCAGTAATCGGTCTAATGGCCGAAACAGAGATTGCCTTTTCCCTGGATCTTTGGGAACGTTTGATCTTAGAAAACGACACGGTGGAAACTCCCGAAATTCTAGTTTGTATCCTAGAAACAGCGTGGAGATGACCCATCTGTCCTGAATTTCCTCTTGCCAGACTTCTGAGTATTGCAGAAGACCTCACCCCAATTTCGCAGGGGGGGGGGGGGGGGGGGGGGTGGTTTGCCTCTTCATAATGAGGTTTTAGAATTCTGCTTTGCAGATTTCTGGCCCTAGGTCTTTTTCTGGGCCTGACCCTGAGGCTTGCCTCTAGAGTCTGACGGTGAAAGCCGTCGCCACTGCCTAGAAGCGGATGCTCCTGGCGCAGGGAAAAGAGTCCGCTTAAATGAAGGACGTTTATACTTTCTTTTGACTGGAAAAAGAGTACTCTTCCCACTAGAAATCATTTGAATGTATTTGTCCAAATCCTCCCCAAATAGTCGATCCCCATGAAAAGGGAAACTAGTCAGAAGCCTTTTGCAAGGTGCTTCAGCTGACCAATTTTTTAACCACAGGGTCCTGCACATGTGTACTAGCACAAGCGCAAGGCGGGACGCCTGGTGAATAGAGTCTTTCATGGCGTCTATGGCCAATCATAGCGCCCTTGGTAGTTCAGCCAAATCGCAGACCTGTTGTGCAGGGACCTCCTTAAGGGCCTGTCTAAACTGGTCCTTTAGGGACTTGACAGATGCCTATTGCCGCAACTGCAGGCTGCGTAACCGCACCTGCCAAAGAAAGAGGATTTTAACAAAAATTCCAACCTTTTATCAGTTGGATCTTTAAGCATTTGTGCATTGTCTACTGGGCAAGTTAGAATATTATTCACACTGGAAATCGCAGCATCAAATGCTGGTACCTTCCATCTTTTTAATAATGCATGTACAGGAAACGCATGTAAAGGACAATGCTAATAAAGTTCAGCTTTAGTGTTGTATGTAAAAGTTATTTCCTGTACTGGTAATGCCTGCATCAACCTCACGTGCCCCCAGCGCTCCTGTGTGTCAGGCTGCAGCTGTTAGCTGTGAAGCGTCTGTCGCTTGTCCCCAGCATCTGTACTGTGTTCTCCTCATGGACTTAAGTTCTGCACACGGCGCTGTGCCTTAAGCCACGCCCCTTCCTAATTAACACGTCCCCCTCTGTATATCAAGCCATAGTCCGTGCACGGGCGGACGGCATACAGCACGCTCCTTGAGAGTGGGGAGGGGAGGGAAGGGAAGGGAAAGGGGAAGGGAAGGGAAAGGGGAAGGGAAGGGAAAGGGGAAGGGAAGGGAAAGGGGAAGGGAAGGGAAAGGGGAAGGGGAGTTTAAAAAACTTCTTGGGGAAAAATTTTTTTTACACATATAAAAGCTGCCGCCGCCACAAGCTACTGTTGTCCCTACCTTCCCCCAGGGAGAAAAATGTTCTGGATGAGGAATCCCCCATGGCTTGCCGAGACCACACACGTCTGTTTAGCT
Organism: Aquarana catesbeiana; assembly: GCF_042186555.1. Lineage (NCBI taxonomy): Eukaryota > Metazoa > Chordata > Amphibia > Anura > Ranidae > Aquarana > Aquarana catesbeiana. The sequence continues at coordinate 106,420,302 of NC_133327.1, read as the reverse complement.
GGGACTCTGAGCTGACTGAGAGCAACGTACCAAGGTATGCATTTACTCCCTCTAGGGAAGACTTTAGGCATGACAACATTTTTACCTATGGAAGAAAATCATAGGTGGACTTTTTACAGTTCCTATGCTTTTTCCCTTACCTTTTCCTTGCTGCAGGATACTGCTGTAACAGACAGATCCAAAAACTTCTCCCATCACGGCGGGCTGCGTTAGCAAACCTTCAAGGACCGGTTCCCTATTATAGGGGTTCCACTACCTTGGACCAGTATTAGCACCCCGCCAGGAAAAACTTTAGGTAATGTAGCATGACCAAAAAGTCCTGGGTTCAGCCCTACAAAGAGAGACGTTACAGGCAAAACCTTGTGCTTCGTATATGAGGCCAAGGTGGCCGGTACCCGAGCCTCATACACGAAGCATGAGGTTTTGCCTGTAACGCCCCTCTCAAGGCCTGGTACCATCCACCTTGGCCTCAGTGGCACTTTGGATGGATCCAGTCTATGGAGGCTGTTTAAATCCAGCAGGGATCCCTCCGGTGGAGCTCTTCAGAGCACATCTTCACTCGTGACCAACACCTTAGACGCTGGCAAAAAAACTGAGGTACTCCTGGTAGGAGGAGGGGTTATATAGGGAGTGAACCTCCTGTATTGTCTATACTAGTGTCCATCACCTGAAGATGCCCTTATACCCACATAGTGATTACTATGGTGCTCTGTGCCCCATGATGTACGATAAAGAAAAAAAAAAATATTCCAAAGCTTGGAGGCTGTGGAATATATTCATCTGTTCTGAGGAAGGAGCAGCTCTCTTTTCAATTATAACCGAGCCGCCAGGCAGTGGCTACTGCTTACTCTATTGCACTGTTCCACCATACCACCTTTACCTCCCCTTTCCAACTCCCTAAACCCACACAAATTAACTTCAGCTTTAAACATAAAAAAAAACAAAACAAAAAAAAAACAAACCCTGATCACTCCATTAAACATTTATGGGTAAACAACAATTGGTAATCTACTTACAGAGGGTGGTTTGGTCCCCAGTAAACACCAATTCCAGCTCGTGATTTCAATCTCCCATTTCGTGAGCAGCAACCATCAGTGTACACCACGGTGGCATCTCCTGCAAATAAAATACACATGTAGCATTACATCTACCTTGTTATCTATCTATAGACTGACCGTCAACTGCAAGGCAAACTAGAGAGATATTGTCACTGGGTCATACAAATCAATCTGCCCTTGCAGCTGTAAAGCAGGCATCATTCCAATCCCCACATGAACCCTATGCAAACAAAGTATACACCGCTCACTCCTCATGTGTTAGTTCTTGGATCTGGCAACAGGTCATCCAGGCACTGAGCACTGCATTGTGGGATGGAGAGGACTTGTCAATGTTTGCTTCGTGTTTAGAAATTTGAATTTTATATAAGCTTGGGCAAAAGTATTAGGGCAGTGGGCATGGGTACTAAGGATTTTATTTGGATACAGTATGCTTGCTACTTTGTGAGGTCTCTTTACGCCGTGTGACTATGGCAGGTTTTCTGGAATGTCATTTTGAAATTAATTTATATACGTTTCCAGGAGACTTTTGTGCAAAAATGACTCACTCTGGGAAGATCTCATTTGTGGCATTTCACATACTGGTCAGAGCTTCCCTACCCCTGTATGGAGGAAGCCCAGTATGATAAAAAACAGTGATGGCTGGGTGTTCTGAATCAGCAAATGTTGCGTGATACCATAAAGGGGAACTTTAACCAGGATACAAATCAAGTATGACCATCTGAGTTATATTCAATCACATGCAGTGTCAGTGTTTTACTGTGAACTGCAATAGGTCTAAAAAAAACTGCAGGTAAAAATTTACAAATATACATCAGCCCTGGGCAGCTGATGCATCTACAGTCAGATAATAGTGTAAAAATGTAGCGCTGAAACAACATAATAAAAAACATGTGTTGAAATGAATATGGTTTCATAACTTATGGGCAATAACCCATCATGTTGTGAGTATAGATAACGTGAATAACAAGGTCCCACAGTGCAATAAAAAGTGAAATCCAGTATAAGTGAAGAAGTCTTCTGGTGTGCAATTCATCTACATAGAAATCTTGAGGTAGAAAGAGGTTAAAACACTCTTACCGGAACTGGTGGATTCAGATGCCAATGACACTGAATCAAACAGGCTTAGAGATCCAGATGGATGGCTGTCCCGGATCTCAAAGGACATCTCTTCTTGGCTGGAACAGCTACAGTGGTATTCACCACCCCAAAAAAAAAAAAAAAAAAAAAAAAAAACAAAAAAACCAGGCATGCCCCTGTAGAAGTCCAATTAGATGAAACGCGTCGGACAAGGCATACTATTCTCTACACTTTACTTTATCTTATGTGATCACATTTTTATTATTTGTATATTGGTTTGTTCCAATAAACCTACCTTTGTGATCTACACGATTGGAGCAATACATTCTTTTCTTTCCATACTCTTTTTATGGGACACGAGACCTGGATGCCCCCTACCGAATGTAGGACTCTTTTCGGGCGGTGAATAGCACCGTAGCTGTTCCAGCCAACGGGAGATGACCTTTGAGATCTGGCACCTCCACCTCCTTCCAGGACAGCCATCCATCTGGATCTCTAAGCCTGTTTGATTTGGCGTCATTGGCATCCAAATCCACCAGTTCTGGTAAGAGTGTTTAACCTCTTTCTACCTCAAGATTTCCATGTAGATGAATTACACACCAGAAGACTTCCTAACTTATACTGGATTTCACTTTTTATTGCACTGTGGGACTTTGTTATTCATGTTATCTATACTCACAACATGATGGGTTATTACCCATAAGTTATTGAAACACATTCATTTCAACACTTTTTTTATTATGTTTTTGTTTCAGCACTACATTTTTACACTATCCCATTTAAATATTTGTCATATTTTTGTGTAGCAGCTTTGTTTCTTTTTCACTGGGTTAACGCAGTTATATTACTGTTTCCATTTACAATCAGATAATAGCTATAGATTTTGTAGGGGTACTTTCCTTTTGAAATCCCAGGGAATGTGAAGTTACTGGTCTGTCATGTAGGGGTAGGAGAACCATGGCATAGAGTGAACGGGCATCAAATATTAAAAGGTGTATCTAAAACTCAAACATCTAATATATTAGGACCTACGAGTCCAGAGATGTGATGGCTGCATTAGAAAAAAATGTTCTCCATTTTCACCTGGTGATCCTGCCAGTAACACACTTGCTTTACTAGGTTGTCAATGCTGACTCACCATACTGTATCTATGGAAAAGCATCCTGAGAAAGGACTACAGAACCTTCGCCTCTCCTTTTCTACTTTACACAAAGGGGATGAATTCTGTAGTCCATAGGCATAGCTGGGAACAATGTAACTGATAAGAGTGCAATACAGGCAGAGAGCGTAGAAAAATGTCAACTGACAGGATCTAAGTATTTTGTTTTACATTTATCCTAAAACTTTTCAATGACATATTCAACCAACCAAAAGTAAGCAAATGAGTTAATAGTTAGGGTTTATAATCACTTTAAAGTGATCTGATCTAAAGTGAAACTCTAAATCAAAAGGTTTAAAGTTATGTCCAGTTTGTAAAGATGTGTGTCCTTGCGGAAAGATGTTCTTGGACTTCACAAATGTGTGGAAACAAAATAGTTGTAATGGGTCAGGATGTAAAGTGTAATCCGCTCAACATGAACACAGCTAGAAATAAAAACACATTTCCACCCATTTAAAACTCGTACAAACAAGGTTGGTCTGATTTTCTTTTTCATAAAAATAAAGAAAAATATATATTATTATTATTATTATTATCATTAACAACAACATACCCATTTGAGAAAATGACTGTCCAAACAATGGCGGTAAGGAACTAAACTCAATCAGTTTGGTTCTTTTAGGTGAAGGTGGGTTCTTAGTAGTACTTGAAGGTTGAAGAGGCCTTTTGGCACAGAATGAAGGCTTTACATGGCACTGCTTTTCTTTGCTTGTGGAAGGAATCTGTGTGTCACAACTACCTGGAAAAAAAATACAATTTACTATTAATTATTTAGGCAAGGCCAGCAAACAATACCTACTTCAGAACTTCAACTTTCAATAAATGATTCTTTGTATTCACTTGCAATGTGATGAGGGGGTGTGAATTTTCACAGTTCTGGCTAGTTTCCCCTGTAGAGCGGGGTCGGCAACCCGTCGATCGTAATCTACCCTTCGACCGCGGGTGGGTGACGGGTAGATCATGAACACTCCACTGCTTTGCTGATCCCCGCACCTCAGCACCAGTCTTTCCTTCCAGCCTCCTCTGCTGTGCTCATCCTTCCTCACAGCAGAAATCGGAAGGTAGCACAGCTCAGAACGGAGGGCAGGAGCTAGACCAGGTAGCTTTTAAAGTTAACCGGCAGGTGAATGGGTGCTGGCGGCCCTAGCAACCAGTCGCCAGCTTGTTAATATGGAACGTTATCTCTGGCATCTCCAGCTCCTGCCCTCTGTCCAGAGCTGTGCTGCCTCCCACTTCGGTTCTGTGTTCACCTCCATAGGTAGGAGAATGAATCCACTGTTCTATTGACATCTACACTGCTGTGTGTGTGTTGGGGTGGGATGATGTAAAAGGGGGCAGAGGACATTGCTGGTGGGGGGGGGGCAGGGTAGAGGGCACAATTGTGGGAAAGAAGGGTATGATGTAAAAGGGGAAGAGGGCATTGCTATAGGGGGGGGGGGGGGGGGGATGAGTGAGGTAAAGGGGGACAGAGGACACTGCTACTGTGAGGGTGGGCAGAAGATACTACTGTTGGGGGGGAGGCGCAGAGGACACTGCTATGGGGGGGGACAGAGGTCATCACTGTGTGCTTGGGCAGCCACCTTAGGGTGCCGGGATGGTAAAATCCGAATCCCCAGCTACTTGCAGCTGAGGCATGAGCTGAGACCCCTGATATGTCCCCAAAGCCCCCCCAACACTTAAATGACTTGTGAAAACGATGTAATACTACTGTACAATTTAACAGTAAAATGGTAAAAATATTTAAAAAAACGAAATAAAAAGTAACATAACTGACACTATTCACTGCCCCGTGCAACCCCATCCACTTTTAAGGTAGGCAAAGTTTATATTTTTACAGTGACATTTGTTTTATTATATTTTTCTAAGTTTTCCTGAAATACGTTGCAAGATGGTGCGACTATCAACATTGTCACTGCTGGTTGAGACCCCTGTAGCTTGTCAATCGGCACCTGGCCACACCTGGCCCTGCCCTCTGCCTTCTGGAGTCACAGCAGAGCTTCTGTTGCAGAAACCCTCAGTCTGTGAGCTGCAGCGTCTGGGAGGAGAGCATGTGACACAAAAAAAGGATTTTGCTCAGAATATGTAAAGGAAATTCCTTTGTTTACCTTATAAGGCTTGTGCATCACATAGTATCTGGATTTCAGACTTGTTTGGACTGTCACACAAAAACCTTTAGCTGTACTTTGATAATGTGGAAATGGCTAGGAGCACTAGTTTAATTTACCGATGACTAACTGGGACCAGTTAGGTAAAGATACAAGAGTATGTGAGATATGATTTCTTATACTGTCTCCCACCTGATCCAGGCATACAGTGCAGAACATTCAGATTTGGCCATAAGGAAACAATACCCAAAATATTAGAGATCTGGGCAACTATGGGTCAGGGCAAGTGGGTTTTAGGAATTTTATAACCATGCACGAATCCAAAACAAAATTGACAATAAGCAGATACACCTGCTTCCTCCAATCAAAAAGGTCTACAGCAGTAAGGCAAACCAACCTAACAGGGTTTTAGACTCTGAAGACGTCTTAGTGTTAAACTTACAGTACAAAGTTAAACTTTTGTGTCCTACGCTTCCTTCATAACTTACTTTCTGAACTTTTTGAGGGGGCTCCTTCAGTTTCTCCTATAAACTTCAAGGCTTCTTCCTCGGAGGCAAACTTCTTGTACCTGGCACCTGCAAAACGATCCACTTGTTCCTTGCATTCATCCCTAAGATGACAGATTGCACATGAAGTTAAAATAAGACATATTCAGTGTTCCAAAGTTTTCGGACATGACTCTAGAAACAAACATTCTGCTACTTCAAGTTCTGTTTACTTGTCTCAGATTTTGTACCAAACAGTAGGAAATGCACTAATAAGGATGTCAAAGGTTACCTGAACTAAGAACAAAGTGCAAACTTATATAACCAATGGCAACCAATTGCCAGGTTACAGAAATTAGGTAATAAAGATGGATTTTCCTCTGCTACCTAAGTTATTTTAAAGCTTTAATGAATGCCAACAGTGTGCAATATGAAGTAACGTTCCAACAAGCCTTAAGGACATTTAGCTAAGTCTTGGAGCCACACACCACTTCCGAAGGGTAAAATCAACTTTATTGTTGAGCATCCGCACAAACACAGACACTCCACACAAGACCTTCCCCTCTAATGTTTGAATAAGGCAATGATCCTGGGTGGAATGGTCTGTGTTTGTGCAAGTGCTGAACAATAAAGTTTGCTAAATAGTTTATGGGAGAAAAGGACTCTGGAGGAGCATCACCTTTGAGAAGCATTTAGGCTGGCCATAGAGGAGAACCGAACATTCTGCCCATCGAGAAAAAAAAAAAAAAAAATATATGACGCATACGATTGTGCCATCATTTTTTTTTTTTCATTTTTATAAAACCAAATCCAGCAGGTTGGCTCAGGCACTTTGGATTGCGGCATGAAAATTGCGTGTTGCAGCTGGCACACTAATGCAAAAAGTGCAATTTCTGTCTGCTGTCTTGCTTCTCAGCATCTATCAGCTTGAATCACTTCTAACAGGCCTTCCTGAAACCAAAGAGATAAATCGGTGTCAGGGGAGGAAGCTCCAGCACACAGCCTGTGATCGACAGCTTCAGCCCTGTTCCTGACTATGTGAAGGGTGTGTGTTCATTCCTTTCAATCAGCTCTCACGAAGGTCTGAAGATTGTAACTCCAGCTCTCTGCCTCCTGGTTTCTGAAAGCTCAGATCGGATTCAGCCTTTTTCCACCTTTGGGATGTGGATGGTTATGGACCCTCAGGGATCATCCAACATTTTTTAAAAATTCTGGTTAGGAGAGCTCTCTTCATCTTTCAGCGGTAACTTTACCTTGTATATATGAAATTGAATACATGTTGTAATATCCCTTTTTTATATTTGAGATACTAAATATATCTCTTTATAGTAAACCAACCTCCTGAAGAAGACCACATGGGTCGAAACGCGTTGGTGCACCATCACAACAGACCTAGGATATGTGATGTTGTAATTTTGTGTTTGCATTTCTGTAATGTGGAATGTTTTTGCTATCCCCTAACCAGAGTCTAATAATAATTTTTTAAACGCCAACAAGCCATTGACCTTCACATGTTCCCAAATAAAATACTTTTATACAATTCTCCAATTTGCCTGTATTGCTGCTTTAAAGCCCCCTGGGGGAACCTTCCCATATTACATTATTTGTTTTGGGGTGTGCAGCCTCTATACCTCACCTATATGTGTGTCTTTTCCATGCTAAATTATGGACTTTGAACAGGTGTGGAGAAGAGAAGACCGAAGATAAAACAGGCCCAACTTATGTAGGAGGATTTGTTTAATCTCCATGTATCACATGAGGCCAGTCATTCCACTGGGTACTGTATATGTACGGTTAACAACCACTTTAAAAATAGGGCATTTCTACCAGTGTTATCTCCTTGCCCTTTCATCTAAATACTGCTACTGTGGACAACAGAAATATGGTAAAATCTCCAACTCTGCCTATTCTCCCTGGCATTCATGAGCTCAGGAATGAACCGGATCACCAGATTGCAGGAAATCATGAAATTCATCTTAGTATTTTGTTATGCACACAGATTTTGCATCTCTTACCATGTGTTGTATACTCCTGGCTTTCGTCCTCTTCTCACGGCATAGAACATTCTAACCACCAATGCCTGTGCGCTTCCAATGGATGCACACAGTGAGCGAGCGAAAGGTAGGACACTGTAAGACAGCTTAAACATCTCCCATCTACTACACCTTGGAGAAGCAGCAAAATCACTAATAAACACAGTTCATCCTGAAGAGCAGAAGAAAAAGTTTAGTTAGTATTCCAATAAGGTCCAGATTAGGTGCAGATAAACTACTATTTTTTCAGCACACCATAAACCCCAGGATGCCAGTCAGGCAAGCAAAAACAAACAATAAAAATGTCATTATGTCTGAAAACTAGATCAACTAGAATATGTTTCCTTACCTGAACACTATTTTTCCTGATGTAACCCAACTGGAGGCATCTGCAGGCATCCATACCTATTAGAGCCACTCAACAATCATTTCTATGGCCATCTTAAAGTGGAAGTAAAAGCAAAACCTAAATCTAAACCTACTCCCACCCACATTCTAAGTCTAATCTATCTAGCCCTGTGAAGATTGCCATACTTACCTATTTTGCAGCCGCTCCGATCAGGTTCCAGGCTGATCTGGCAGCTTCAGTGAGTAGGAGAGGCCACCGACAACAGAAGCCCCATAGTAAGTCTGTGGGTGACGTCACTTCCAAGCCATTGTCGGCTTTCTCCTGCACACAGAAGGCGTCTCCGGAGACCAGACTGGAGCAGATTTAAAATAAGTATAGTAATCTTTTCTTTACAGGGCTAGATAGATTAGGCTTAGAATGGGGGTGGGAGTAGGTTTAGAGTTAGTTAGGTTTTGGCTTTACTTCCACTTTTTGAAGGGAGCATATGGGTTGCAACATCGGAGCATCTTTTTTAAATGCCATTTGCTTAGCCATCCCTGCCTACAACACTTTAAAACGTCTAAGCAGGTATACGAGTCATGCCAACAATAGAACAGTAACACAATGCATTTATTGAATATTCCTACTTGTTATCAATCAACTACATTGGGCTACCTTGCAAATTGGCCCGGTCTCTATTGATGGCTTCTCTCACCTACCTACTCAGACATTACATCCATATGTGTCACTGCACAAACTAAGAAGCCTTCCAGATACATCTACAATAAAGGATTTAGGGCCGAAACAACGCATCAATTAATCAACAACTAATTGATTATCAAAATAGTTGTCAACTATTTTGATAATCAATTAGTTGGTCAGCCGATTAGATGGTCTGTATACAGAATGCATTATTTGTTTACATATGTGGAAATACAGTGCAGCACACATATAGCTCAGTACACCGTCCATACATGTCAGTAAGTGCCTGAGCACTTGTAAATGAGAATTCGTGAGTGGGGGAGTCAGCCTGTCAGTGCTCAGACCATACACCGCACACTGCATCAAATTGGTCTGCATGGCTGTCATCCCAGAAGGAAGCCTCTTCTAAAGATGATGCAAAAGAAAGCTCACAAACAGTTTGCTTAAGACAAGCAGACTAAGGACATGGATTACTGGAACCATGTCCTGTGGTCTGATGAGACCAAAATAAACTTATTTGGTTCAGATGGTGTCAAGCGTGTGTGGCGGCAACCAGGTGAGGAGTACAAAGACAAGTGTGTCTTTCCTACAGCCAAGCATGGTGGTTGGAGTGTCATGGTCTGGGGCTGCATGAGTGCTGCCGGCACTGGAGAGCTACAGTTCATTGAGGGAACCATGAATGCCAACATGTACTGTGATATACTGAAGCAGAGCATGATCCCCTCCCTTCAGAGACTGGGCCGCAGAGCAGTATTCCAACATGATGAGGCCCAAACACACCTCCAAGACGACCACTTTCTTGCTAAACAAAAGCTGAGGGTAAAGGTGATAGACTGGCCAAGCATGTCTCCAGACCTAAACCCTATTGAGCATCTGTGGGGCATCCTCAAGCGGAAGGTGGAGGAGCACAAGGTCTCTAACATCCACCAGCTCCATGAGATCATCATGGAGGAATGGAAGAGGACTCCAGTGGCAACCAGTGAAGCTCTGGTGAACTCCATGCCCAAGAGGGTTAAGGCAGTGCCGGAAAATGGTGGCCACACAAAATATTGACACTTTGGGCCCAATTTGGACACTTTCACTTAGGGGTGTATACTCACTTTTGTTGTCGGCTGTTTAGACAATAATGGAAGTACCTTTTAATCCTAAAAAAAAAAACCTCTACCTGTAAGCAGACAGCTTCCCATTAGGGTTCATTGGTGGATCGGCAGCATATGTGCAGTATCACAAAGGAGCAGGACACCACTGGACCCGATGCGAGCTATGTCTGAACCAAGCTTCCCACCTATCCTAGGCTTCATGTACATGGCTGTAGAACATCTAGAGTCTGCACAATGACTCTCCTAGGACCAGCTTCATGTAGCCACCCATTGAGATAAATTAGAAGTGGCTGTATGCAGTTATGCGTTGGGGTTTGCATAAAATACTAAATGTGAAACCTGGTGTTCATGCAGGTGCATTGCGCAACCCCTGTGCATAATTGCACACAGCCACATCTTCTAAATTATCTCAATGGGCGACTGTGTGTGGCAGCAGTGGTGGAATCATTGCACAGGCTGTGCACACTGTATGGCCGAGAGCCCTACTAAAAATGCATGTATATGCATTTTCATATACTTCCATTGAAGTCTACAGATCCAAAACGAAATTTTCATGTGTGAAAAAAGTCCCTGCACCTCTTCCAAAAACACGCTGCAAGAAACTGCATAGATGTGAATGGGACACATAGGCAATCACTAGGGTTGCCACCTCATCCCTTTAAACCTGAACACATATTAATTACACAGGTTCTGTGGCTGATTAAGGTGGTAATTAAACTCACTTGGTGCTTTAGCTGCATTAAATTATCCACAGAACCTGTGTAATTCGTATGTGTTCCGGTTTAAAGGGATGAGATGGCAACCACGTTAAATTGACTGTTCTGCGTTACTGAAAAAAAGCAAAAAAATGCTCAAGTGTGAAACTAGCCTAAGGGCCCACTCACACTGGTGCATTGGAAAACATGGTGTGGTGTTTGAAGATGCATACCGTGGGGTTGATAAACTAAAACTGGAGTGAAAAATCTGGTGCAGCTCTGCATAGAAACCAATCAATCAGCTTCCAGTTTTTTTTTTGTCAAAGCTTAATGTGGTAGTAAACTCCATTTTACCACTTGTACCTACTGGTAAGTCTATAATAAAGACTAACCTGTAGGTACAGTGAATATCTCCTAAACCTGTACTGTTTAGGAGATATTCAGAGTGCATGAAGCCAGTGACATCACCAGAGCATGCACTCTGAAGGTCAGGCTTACCATGTCAGACCTTCAAAGCCCATGCCGGTGGCTCCTGTGTGCACGAGTGATGTCGTCGCGCCTCCGGCCACGAACACGGAAGGAAGAAAGACCGGGGGGAAGATGGAAGACTGAGGAGAAGATGGAAGCCCTCTCAGCGTGTTGCTGGAGGGCTTCTTTTAAGGCAAGTCTCACATAATGTACTAGTATGCAATGCATACTAGCACATTATGACATTGCCTTGCAGGGGAAGTTTTTTTTTTCTTCCTTCAACTGCGGTTTACTACTGCTTTAATTGATCAAGCTAGAAGCCAATTGGCTACCATGCACAGCTGCACCAGATTTTGCGCTCTCCAGTTTTCACAAACTGACCCGTGTTTTTAGTTCATAGCGTTAATTTAACACAACGCATAATGCATTTTCCATGCATTCCTGTGCAAATCACATACGATGTCAGTGCGGTGTGCTTTGGGCCATTCATTTGTATGGCTAAAATTGTACCCGCACAAAACCCGCATTGAATTAGATCACATGGGTATTTACACCCATGCGTTCCGATCCTGTCAATCGCACTGCGTTTTGTAAACCGTTTCAGGGCGTCGTTAACATCGACACCCACTGCAGTTCACATGAATGCCGTGTGATTTCAATGGGGTTTGGGAAACACAGGATTCTCTGTGTTTTCCACACCAAGGGTCAGTTCACACCGTAGAAACGCAGTCCAGATGCTTTTCTGCATGCGTGTTTTTGATGCATTCCAGTGCATCCCCCCCCCCCCCTCTTTTTTCTTAACCTTAAATAAGGACATGTGCCAGTGCATTTTTGATGCGTTTTACAGTACAGTCCAGTGCAGGAAAAATGCAGGATGTTCTTTTTTTTTTTTTTTTTACTGGAACTGCAAGCACTGGTGTGAACTATGCCATTGAAAACCAAATAACCTTTTTTTCATTGCGCTTTTGATGCAGGGCCCGTTCACACCACATGCAGTCCAGTGTGTTTTTTTTGCCATCAAAAACCCATGGAAAGTATGGTTTTCAATGGCATAGTTGAGATGCTGTAAAATCCATCAAGAACACACATCTTTATTTAGACCCCTTTCACACTGGGGCTTTTTTCAGGCGCTCTAGTGTTAAAAAAAAGCACCTGAAAGAAGCCTCATCTGCAATCCCAAGTGCTTTCACACTGAGGCGTTGTGCTGGTAGGGAGTCAAAAAAAGTCCGGCAGGCAGCTTCTTTGCAGCGCTTTAGGAGCGGTGAATACACCGCTCCTAAAGCGCCCCTTCCCACTGAAATCAATGGGAAGCGCCTGCAAAGCGCTTTGGCAGCTGAGCTTTGTGGGCGCTTTTAACCCTTTATTCGGCCACTAGCGGGGATTAAAGTGGCGCTTTACCAGCATTTTTCAGGCGCTGGCAGTGTGAAAGGGATCTTAGACCCCTTTCACACTGGGGCGTTTTTCCAGGCGATTTAGCGTTAAAAAAAAAGCCTCATCTGCAATCCCAATGTAAAAGCCTGAGTGCTTTAAGAGCCCTTTCACACTGCCAGAACCCGAAAAACGCTGGTAAAGCACCGCTTAAACTAGCGGTGCTTTACCAGCGTTTTCGAGCGCTAGCTGGGCGCTTTAAACTCTCGCTAGTGGCCGAATAAAGGTTTAAAAGCGCCCACAAAGCGCAACTACTGATTTCAATGAGAAGGGGCACTTTAGGAGCTGTGTATTCACCGCTCCTAAAGCGCTGCAAAGAAGCTGCTTGCAGGACTTTTTTTGACACCCTGCCAGCACAGCACTTCAGACCCCTTCCACACTGAGGGCGTTTTGTAGGCACTATAGCGTAGAGCTGCACAATTCTGGCTAAAATGAGAATCACGATTTTTTTGCTTAGAGGATAGATCACAATTCTCGCGGCATAACATCATCTTTCACATTAAAACTAAAAAAATTGGGCTAACTTTACTGTTTCGTGTTTTTTTTTTTTTTTTATTCATTGAAGTGTATTTTTTCCCAAAAAATTGCATTTGAAGGACCGCTGGGCAAATGCAGTGTGACATAAAATATTGCAGCCATTGCCATCCCTAGGGTCTCTGCTAAAATATATATAATGTTTGTGGGTTCCAAGTAATTTTCTAGCAAAAAATATTGATTTTAACTTAAGATAGAAGTGTCAGAAAAAGATTTAGACTTTAAGTGGTTAAACTTCCTGAATTTACACTTTGTTGAAAACTTGGCATATTGCCCAGATTATTTATTTACACAGCAGTGGCAGAATGCCCTGGATGCTTTCTTTTGACAGCTGAGTAAGCAGATAATCTCTCCACTTGTTTATATGAAAGAATGGACAACCTCTACAGGAGAGATCGTCAGGGGAGGTGAATCGAGATCGCGATTTTTTTAACGATTAATTGTGCAGCTCTACTATAGCGTTAAAAATAGTGCCTGCAAAACACCCTAAAACAGCTGCTCCATGCACTCCAGTGTGAAAGCCCGAGGGCTTTCATACTGGAGAGGTGCGCTGGCAGGGTGTCAGAAAAGTCCTGCCAGCAGCTTCTTTGGAGCAGTGAAGGAGCGGTGAACTCACCGCTCCTACCCACTGAAATCAATGGGGCAGCGCTGCGATACCGCCGGCAAAACGGTGCACCAGCGGCATTTTGCGGGTGGATTTAACCCTTTTTCGGCCGCTAGCAGGGGGGGTTAAAACCTCCCTGCTAGCGGCTGAATAGCGACACTAAAACGCTAAAGCGCCTGAAAAACGCCCCAGTGTGAAAGGGGTCTTAAAGTTAAGAAAAAAAAAAAAAAGGGGGGGGAGGAAACACACTGGACTGAATCAAAAATGCACTGGAATGCACCAACACGTATGCAAAAAAAGCATCTGGAACGCATCCGGACTGCGTCTCTATAGTGTAAACTGGCCCTCAAAAAAAATAAATAACTATTTGAAGTATACAAAACATACATTTCATTTCCCACAATGTGGTGCAGTGCTCAGCATTGTGATTTGGGTCGGTGCGCTGAGATAAAATGCAGCGTCTGCATTTTAGGGTAGCACTAGGCTGTGTGAATGGGACACATAGGAAACAATTATCTGTGTCCCTGCAGTGACACACATTTTACAATGTGGTGATACAACTATCACTGCATATATAGTGTGAATTGGCCCTCAATGGAAACGTGTACTGAGGAAAAACCTGGTCTACCCCAGTGCCATCATGACAGCCAGGCAGTACACACATCATAATATCCTCCTAGGAATGGTGACATTGGATACATGTGATGAGACGGTTGAATGACATACAAATCTCATCCATACATGCACACACCTCGTCCTATCCCCCTCTCTCTTCTCTATGGTACCTGTATCCGGGTGCACAATAATGCTTCAACTCCATAACGTAAGGCAAGTTTAGTCCCCGCCCCTAAGCTCCTTATTGGACACCCCGGACTTTTTAGGTCAGCTGACCCCGGACGAGGTAAACCTCAATAAATGCACGGCGAGCATGCTGAGCAAAGCCCGCCCCCTAGGCTTCTCATTGGACAATCCGGACAATGACAATCACGATGAGTACGGGGCGCGGGGAGGGTCACGTGTGTCTGGGAGAGGAGCTGGGGATTCTTAGTGAACGATTTCAGCTCAGTCACGGTGCCATGAGGTGTATGACTCCATTCTAGTGCCCATTACAAAATACAGTACACAACGTTTATGTACACCTCCTAACTACTGATCAGGGGAAGGAGGGACACAGGAATGACCTGCAGAGAAAAATGGCCATGGCTGAAATATGAGAAGGCGGTTTAACCACTTCTATAGGTGTTCTGTCAGATTTGGCGACCTGTCAGAATTTGTAACGGAAGTGACGTTCTGTCGCCGCCATTTTTCTACACCCTGCTCTCCTCCACCGTAAGGATACACTGAGAAGGGGCAAGCGGACATCTTGTTGCACCCACCGTTGTTTTGCATTGTACACTTGTTTTTTAACAGTAAACTGAGTTTATATAGTGAAATACAGTACTTAGGACTCCGTCTGAATGTTTACATGTTGAATTTTAAAAGCAGCGGGCAAGGGGACATCTTGTTACACCCACTGGAGTTTTGCATTTCACACTTATTTTTAACAGTAAACGCATAGCTCCCAACTGTCCCTGATTTGGAGCAAAGACCCTCTGTCCCTCTCTCTTCCTCATTTGTCCCTTGTTTTGGTCTGATCTATATAATTGTATATAAAAAGCACTTTTTATCTTTCAAGTGCCAGTGCTAAACCTTTTATCAAATTTCTAAATTGCTGCATTTGTAAATGTTAAAAGCCAATATAAAGGAATAATAGTGGTAAAAAAAAAAGCCCTTGTGGATTTGATTAACTTTTTTTTGGTTAATTCTCCTTTAAAGGGGTGTGGCAGGTGGCTTGTCATATGCCTTCATACGGTTTGCTAGTAGGTGTCCCTCATTGCCATCTCAAAATATTGGGAGGTATGGTAAACGGACCATATAAGGTGAAATAGAGTATTTTGAAATCCGATGGAGTGTTTACATGTTGAATTTTAAAAGCAGCGGCAAACCTGCTGATGACTGCGGGCTCCTGGACAACCCGCGAGCTAGGGTTGCCACATCATCCCTTTTATCCAGGACACACTTTAATTACACAGGTTCTGTGGCTGATTAAGGTGGTAATTAAACTCACTTGGTGCCTTATCTGCATTAAAGTGGAGTTCCACCCACTTTTACAACTCTTCAGCATCCTTCACTAAACTGTGCACTGTAAACGAATTGGATATTTTTTTATTTTTCTTCTCAGAACTTACTGTTTATCTGCTGTATTCATTTTTCACTTCCTCCTCCCTGGCCGCGGCCCATCGCATCATTTCCTGTTTGCAATGCCTTCTGGGAAGGGGCAGCAACTTCCTCTGACACTGCCGTTGCTATGGAAACCTGATCTGAAACCTATTACACTGCTTGTGCTGCACTGAGCATGTGCAAGATCTGCAAGGATGAGATCCAGGAAGAAATACAGTCTGGCTTCAGATGCCCAGACTTAAAGTGGTCTTCCGGCCGAAATTATACTTTTTAAATAAAAATACCCCTATAATACACAAGCTTAATGTATTCTAGTAAAGTTAGTCTGTAAACTAAGGTCTGTTTTGTTAGTTTATAGCAGTAGTTTGTTATTTTATAAACTTAAAGCAGGCCGTGGCCATCTTAAGTGTGGGCATCTGAAGCCAGACTGTATTTCTTCCTGGATCTCTGGCAGATCTTGCACATGCTCAGTGCAGCACAAGCAGTGTAATAGGTTTCAAGTCAGGTTTCCATAGCAACGGCAGTTTCATAGGAAGTTGCCGCCCCTTCCCAGAAGGCATTGCAAACAGGAAATGATGCGATGGGCCGCTGCCAGGGAGGAGGAAGTGAAAAATGAATACAGCAGATATACAGTAGGTGTTGAGAAAAAAAAAAAAATATATCCAATTCGTTTACAGTGCACAGTTTAGTGAGGGATGCTGAAGAGTTGTAAAAGTGGGTGGAACTCCACTTTAAGATGGCCACGGCCTGCTGTAAGTTTATTAAATAACAAACTACTGCTATAAACTAACAAAACAGACCTTAGTTTACAGACTAACTTTACTAGAATACATTAAGCTTGTGTATTATAGGGGTATTTTTATTTAAAAAGTATAATTTTGGCCTGAACACCACTTTAAATCAGCCTCAGAACCTGTGGAATTTATAGGTGTCCTGGATTAAAGGGATGATGTGGCAACCCTACCGCGAGCGCCAGGTGATATCCCAGCTGCGCCTGTCACTCAGCAACAGACAGAGCAGCCCAAGCCATGGATTGCGCATAGCGTATAGTGGAATTTCCATGACAGTTAAATGGCGAGCCAGGTAGGAGCAAACGGAACCTCCTTCACATCGGATGGAAATTCCACTATATGCTATGCGCAATCCATGTCTCCTGTGCTACTAAGCGCCCTTTCAGCCTTTTGGTATAATGCATCTCATTAAACCCGTGTCTCCCGCATTTCCCCAAGTAAACAGACATAGTCACCATCCTCACATTCTTAGCTCCATCACTCGACTGCCTGCCCTCACAAGCACAGGTACCTTTTATTTATCGCCGACAAACAGGAAGTCATGGCCCCAACAGCCTGTCACTTTCTCCATGCAAAATGACCACACAGGAAATGACCACACTAAAGGGGAGGGCATCCACAGGAGTGGGAGGGAGAAGTGCACATGTCTCATCCACTTGAGGCATGTACACTGCCCTCCGCCCAGCCACATGCATGCACATCCACCATCTTGGTCAGCATGGAGCCCACTCAATACTGCTCAGAGTAACCAGTATCTAGTAAGATCATTCTACTTGTTCTTACTGGCTTGGAAAGATCTGTGGGGACATTGCTTCTGCTGTTGTCAATATAGGGTACGAGCATACTGACAAGGCAGATATCAATGTCCTCTTATAAAAGCAGATATGTATCCAAAATGGGATAGCGTAGCCACAACAGAGATATAATATGTTTCTCTCGTTATGCGGACTTCGCTTCTCGAATGTGCATAGACATTTAAAGGCAAGAAGTCCAGCGCATTGCACTTGATACTTACAAACCAGCAAACGCCCACACACACAGAGAACACGTCTCCAAGCCCATGAGAAGGTTTTCATACTGACGGTTTCACCGCTGGTCCCAATTCAACCCAAGTGCGCTCTGCTAGAGCGCTCCTTGGTTGAATCAGACACAGGGAGACAGATGACAATCTATAAAACACACATCCTAGAATAAAATGTCCACATGAGTCCATATAATAAAATTTCCACAACAGGAGTGACTGTATGTGGACAATTTTTAATCATCAGTTTTTTTATATTACCAGCCCTATATGGACATTTACCAGTGGTCACGTATACTTTTTGAACAATTAATTTAGGTAGGTACAGTGACTATCTAGTGAAGTATACGTAGGTGTGCCATTATTTATTTCTCTTCTTGCAACTGGTGTTCTGGGTACTTTTTTTTGATTTATGTGACCCTCCCTGTGTATCCGGTATGTCTCTGTGTAGGGGTGCTGCAGCAGCAAATGCATAGTTTAAGCCTTCATTGGCTGTTACAGGTCCAAGCCATTAGGCTGGTTCACTGTGCCACTGTCAAACCTTTATCTGCAGCATCTCTCTGAGGACATTGTGAAGGTGGCCCTCATACTCAGCCCCCTATGCAATATTCCATGTTATGACTGCTCCATTGTATGTATGCGTAGACTGTATGTATGTGTGGGCTATATGTATGTGAGTTTCCCGTATGTAGTGTTATTTTTCCTAGTAAGATTGGGAGGGGGGGGGGGGTCAGCAGCGCCGGCGCGGATCGTTACCTCCCCGAAATGAGTTTGCCGCCTCCCGGAAATTTGTTTTTGCAGGTTGGGGTGTCTGCACAGGTTTGCTAATGTGACAGAACACCGCTGCTTTTCTAATTCGACATGTAAACAGTCAGACGGATTTCTAAATCCTGTATTTCACCATATAAGCTCCGTTTACTGTTAAAAATAAGTGTGAAATTTATGACTCCGGTGGGTGCCCACATGCCCCCTTCTCACTGTATCCTTACGGTGGAGGAGTGCGGGTGTAACAAGATGGCGGCAACGAAACGTCACTTCCGTTACAAATTCTGACAGGTCACTGAATCTGCCGGAACACGGGCATCTCCACCCCCTTCTGTCCAGGCCAATTTTCAGTGCTCTCCCACTTTGAATAATCTTTATTTTGGTTTTCAGAAGGAAAGGAAAAAAAACATACAATAAGTAATAAAAAGAGAAAAGCGCCCAGAAGGGCAACAGACCACGAATCACACACTTTCAAAGTAAGTATCAAGCTCTCGCTGGTACATGCTAATCTGTGAACATCATGTAACTCTGTGTTTGTACCCCAGTAACACTAGGGGTAGTGCTTCTGAGCTAATGCTCCAACAAGAGCCAAACACCAATATAGGACATCACAAATGGAATGTGACATGGGACAGAAATAAGAATGGATGTAGGGAGTGGGGGAGGGGGGTAAAGGGTAGAAAAAAAGGGGGAGGGGCAGTAGGGGAATAGGCTATACCACCTATCAACCTTTAACCACTTCCACCCCGGAAGGATTTACCCCCTAATGACCAGGCCATTTTTTGCAATACGGCACTGCGTTAATTTAACTGACAATTGCGCGGTCATGCAACGTTGTACCCAAACAAAATTGATGTCCCTTTTTTCGCACAAATAGAGCTTTCTTTTGTTGGTATTTGATCACCTCTGCGGTTTTTATTTTTTGTGCTATAAACAAAAAAAGACTGACAATTTAAAAAAAACAATATTTTTTACTTTCTGCTATAATACATATCCCAAAAAAAATAAATAAAAAAATGTATTCATCAGTTTAGGCCAATATGTATTCTTCTACATATTTTTGGTACAAAAAAAAAACCAATAAGCGTATATTGATTGGTTTGCGCAAAAGTTATAGCGTCTACAAAATAGGGGATAGATTTATGGCATTTTTATTTATTTTTTTCTTTTACTAGTAATGGCGGCGATCAGCGATTTGTAGCGGGACTGTGACATTGCGACGGACAAATCGGACACCTGACATTTTTCATGCATTTTGGGAACCAGTGACATTAATACAGTGATCAGTGCTAAAAATAATATATGCACTGTTATTGTACTAATGACACTGACAGGGAAGGGGTTAACATCAGGGGCGATGTTAAATGTGTTCCTTGTTTGTGATTACTAACTGTATGGGGGTCTGTGCGACTGGAGAAACACATATCCGTCTTCATGCTTAGCAGGAAGATAGATCTCAGTGTCATCCCCTGACAGAATGGAGATCTGCCTTGTTTACTTCCGCAGATCCCCATTCTGTCTCTGCGAGGAACAATCGCAGGCAGCCGGGGACATCGAGCCCGCTGGACCTGCCGATTGGCTCTCCCGCTGGCCAATCAGAGCACGTGCCCACAAATGCTAATGCACGAATCGCCGTACCTGTACGGCGATTTGCACAGCCGAGCCACCTTGCTGCAGTACATCTGCGGCGGGTGGTCAGCAAGTAGTTAATTAGAACAAAAACAGTCAGCATGATAACCAGGATCAGAAATGTGAGGTAGCAAAGGTGTTCTGGGGGTCTTTAGCCAATCCATCTGAATCCCAGTTACACAATCCAGGTAGCTCAAACACTAAAAAACTTCTCATGTCTTTCCCTACACGTTGCCACCCACTCTTCCGCTGCCATAATGTTATTAACCAGACGGATCCTGTCAGCCTGTCCAGGAATATGGGCTGACTTCCAATGGATGGGGATCAGACACCTGGCTGCGTTTAGAAGGTCGGGCAAAACCAATTTACAGTAATTACTCAGAGGGATGGATGGCACGTGGAGCAAAAACCCCAAGGGAGAGTCACTTGTTTCGATATCCAGTTATTGTTTCGATAACCCTGCAACCCCTCCAACAGCCATCCAGGGTTACAGGATAAATCCTGGCCAAGGTGGCATGGACTTTACCACCGAGTTAATAGCTTAAACTCATTTTCCTGCATCTTTGTGTCCAGAGAACTCTTGTGGTAAGACTACATGGGCGATCCAGCACTCTCACACTTTGAATGACTTTTGCGCAGTCATGCAACGCTGTACCCTAATTAAATTTTTATCATTTTTTTGAGACAGGTAGAGCTTTCTTTTGGTGGTATTTAATCGCCACTTGGCTTTTTATTCTTTGTTAAAAAAAAAGTTTTTCTTAGTTTCGATTATAAAATTTTGTAAAAAAGTTATTTTTTTCCTTAAAGGGGTTGTAAACGCTCATGATTTTTCACCTTAATGCATTCTATGCATTAAGGTGAAAAACCTTTCTTAGTGCTGCAGCCCCCAGCCCCCTATTTTACTTACCTGCACGCTGTCATCCTCTGTCCGGGAAAGAGCACACCATCTGTAGCTGGTGTCTTATGTCCTGATTGGATAGATTGGCAGCAGCGCAGCCATTGGCTTCCTCTGCTGTCAATTAAATCCAATGACGCGGCACTGGGGGGCGGGGCCGAGTTCTGCATTCTGTGTGAATGGACACAGATGCGGCACTCGGGAGCATGCCTGCATAAGTGCCCACCAAGGAGAGTGCTTCTCCAACGTGGACACTCGATGCGGGGAGGAGCCACCAGTGGCACTGTGGGACCCCAGAAGAGGAGGTTCTGGGCCACTCTGTACAAAATGAACTGCACAGTGGAGGTAAGTATGACATGTTTGTTAATTTAAAAAAATTAGGGTTTACAACCCCTTTAACTAATAAGCTGCACTTATGAGACAGCACTGGTAGGCTGCCCTGGTGGACATTTATGAGGTGGCACTGATTGGTGGCACTGATGGGCATTGAAAGGCAGCACTGACTGGGCACTTATTGGCATCACTGCTGGGCACTGTTGGGGCTGCACTGATCATCAGGGCACTGATGATCTGTGCAGGTCTCCCCTGTGAGAAAATGCTGCTGATCGGCTCTCCTCTCAAGCTATCAGTATGAGGAGAGGTAAGCCGATAACAGGCATTTCCTTGTTTACATGTGATCACCTGTGATTGGAGCTGATCACATGGGTAAAGAGCCTTGTTATCGGCTCTTTACCAAGATCGGGGATGCGCCATATCCCAGAGACACTGGGCGCCCGTGGAGTGGGACGACGCCATGTGACATCCCAGAACGAGAGAGCCACCCTACCGCCGTCATTTGTCTATACAGCAGGCAGGAGGTGGTTTTAACAGCTGAAGGTTTTTGTTTTGTTTTTTGCCTTAATGTATTCTCTGCCCCCCCTTCCCAGTAATTACCTGAGCCCAATCTTGGTGCAGGGCTGTGCATTAGAGCAGTGGCTCTCTCTCCTTCCTCACTGGACTCGGTGAGAGCAGTAGGAGTCATTGTCTCCTGCTGCTGTCAATCAAATGCAAAACCATTGCACAGGACAGGTAACTATAACATGTTATTAAAAAACTGATCCTTTGCAATCACTAAAAAGCGGTATTAAACCCCAAAACAAAAATTTATGAAAGTGGTTGTAAACCTTTAGATACTAAATGTGAACAAAGCATATCCTTCTATAGAGTGTACTTGTCTCAATCTAGAGCACTAAGTGTCATTTCTGTCTGCTGCTTCATTCCTCTGCTTTCAGCATGAATCAATTTTGATGAGTTTTCCTGACACCAAGAGAAAAATGGTGACGGGGAGGGTACAGCCTGTGATTGACAGCCTCAGCTCTGATTCTGTGTGGAGGGGGTGTGTCCCTTCCCTCCAATCAGCTCCCAGAGGTCTCACTGATGTAATTTCAGCTCCCCCAGTCACTTCACTGGATATATGTGAGGGTTTACAATCACTTTAAATTGCAGCAATATGGATCGTTAGCCCCACTGCAGGCAGACTATGAAAGTCTAGAGCAGGCTGCAGCTGGATGGGGCTGAACACTACTAAATGGTACCACTATTTAGGGTCCTGTGCTTTCAGGGACGAAGGTCCAGAACGCCGGGCGGGGCGAACTGCAACTGGATGGCCCATTGTGCAAGGAACCTAAAGTGAAGTTCAGCCAAAAACATGTTTGCCCATAGTACTCTTCTAATGTGTTTTTAATTGCTAGCAGGTAGGATTTTTTTTCTGGCAGTGGAGACTCTATGGAGGTGATTCAATAAGGCATTTGTGATATATTTCTTGCATTGTGGGTGTACATTATTTGGAAGACCTGCACCAAACCTATGAAAACTGAATTACATTTTTTTTCATTCTTTGTACAAACATGCAAAAAAGCCATGTCGCTTTTTGCAACACTTTAATGGCATATACACACAGGCAATTTGGTCAGTGTAGCATACCAGGCTTTATTGGGTGCCCAGGAGGCAAAGATGCAGTGTACAGCCCACTGACAGCAGCCTGTCAAAATCAATGACAGGCTGAAATACTCATCGGCTGTACACTGTTTCGAGCAGTACTCACATTTAGGACAATATTCAAGGATGTATGTCCTAAAGGCGGGAATTACATGTTCAGGGCATATGACCCTAAACATGAGTACTGCTTGGAGCAATGTAGAGCCCCTGTGTATTTTAGCCTGTCATTCAGGCTGCAGGCTGTACCACTGCCTCCCAGGGTCCATTATCTGCAATATTGGCCAGTATCAGCTTTCCTATTTATTAAAGTGTTTGAAATATACCACCTAGTCATTTGATTATTTATACTAGCGGCTCCTTACCACACAACCATACAGTCCTGTCAATCTTGGCATGTTAAGACTATACACTGAAATATTTACACTGGGCACTTCTCACCACATAAACATAGAGTGACCATCGGATGAAAAACATTTCCATTGGTATCAGAAGCTGGGCAGTCTCAGACCAAAAACAGTTCTCTCAAACCACATGGGTTCATTTCAAACACAAAAACAATCTAGGAGAAATAACTATAGGCCACCACTTATCCAGCACTACCACACATCTACTAGATCATGGTTGACAGGAGAAATTCAAGCAATATTAAACCCAAGAACAAAACTCTAATATATAGCAGCTTACCAATCTTTATATGCGGTAGCTGCATTCATTTTCTTTTTTTTTTTTTTGACCCGGTGATCCAGCCAGTAACACAGTTCCTGTCTTTGGGTGTCTCCACTCTGGATAAAGAAGCACCAAGTACACCCTTGGGGAGTAGTATTGTCAATCTGGGAATAGGGTGTGTAAGATAAACTAGCAGATTAAGGGACGGTTCACACTGGTCCAACATGCGCTCCGACTTCGAGAGTACAAGTTGCATGACATGTAAAAATCAGTGGTTCCCTATGAGAGCCCTCTTAACTGGTCCGACTTGTGTTTGACCGACTTTGGAAAAGGTTCCTGCACTACTTTAGTCCGACTTAGGTACGATTTCACCTCATTGATTTGAATGTACTTTAAGTCGCATCCAAGTCGGATCATCATCTTAACTGATCCGACTTGTGCTCTGAGGATCTTGAATCCAAAAAAAGAAAAAAAAAACAGCGCAGAGTCCACCCAAGACCATAACAGACTCTTCAGTCTGGTATAGATTTTGAGGGGAAACCCTACGCCAAAAAAAAAAAAGAAACGTTGTGGGGTCCCCCCAAAATCCATACCACACCCTTATCTGAACATGCAGCCTGGCAGGTCAGGAAAGGGGGAAGAGGACGAGCAAGTGCTAGGGCACATAGAAAACAAATGCTTTCTATGTGCCCCATACACACCACAGCTCTGGTGTAATGTTTGGTGCATTGCAGTGTGGAAAAATGCAGCATGTCTGCATTTTTCCTCACCGTGTTGGATGCCCCTGCAAGTCACTGCACTGCAAAGCAATACTGTGCTGCTGTGGAGTGAATAAGGTGTTACTATGTGACAGACAAAAAAAACGAATGCAATGAGCTATGTGAATCTCTCAGCTCCATGCTGGCACCAACACTGCACTAGCCTGCATGGCACTAACCACCACACTAGCTAGATTAGGAGAATGCAGCATAAAAAGATAATGTTTAGAATTAATGATCTGCATAGTTGCACTTTTTGTAGCTGCTGACTTTTAATAAACAGAAAAACTAGCAGAACTCCGCTTTAAGTCTTTTAGATGAAGAGGTCAGCAATGTCAGCCCACATATTTTCTCTGTAGTGCTATACTGCCATAAACAACTGTGCCACAGGTTACATCAGGTCAAGATAATGTAAGTGTATCTCTAGGCAAAACACTTTTTTGTTTTGTTTTGATAGACTGGGGAAGGGTTAGACCCTTTGTCAAGTCTTTATTGCTGTCTGTGTCCCCATTGGGGAGATCCACCATTCTATTTGTACTAGCGGCCATTGTCACAAAGAAGGAAAGTGAGGAGACATCCAACATTTTAGGGTTGTCCCCAAAACAAGAGGTGAGGTGACATCTTCCAATGGGGACACCTGTTCTGGTGACAATTGTCTAAGAGTGGAATTCTCCTCACTTTGGGAATTTTCGCTAACTTCCTGTTGTGTCTCTGGGACAGAAAATGAAAGAAAATGTCCCCAGTGGTACACAGACAGAAAAAATAAATAAAAAGCCACCACTTAAACCATAGACCTCAAAAATTAAAGGAAGTCATTTTTTGATGGTAATCCAAAAATGTGCTAAAAAAGACATGATACACCGATGTTCCAGGGCTAGGGTGGACCTCTTTCTCAAGGCTGTCTGTTATCTGGAGAAAGGAGTCTGCCGTGGCCCTGAAACGTTGGTGTATCGTGTCTATTTATTCACATTTTTGTAATATCATCCCAAAATACCCTCATTAAAATGTTGAGGTCTATGAGCTGAGTGCTGGCTCTTTCTCTTTTTGGTTACTTTACAGTATCACCGTTAGCCATTCATGTCTAAAAGCAAGAAGGTGGAAATAAGGGTCTGGTGCTGGATGAATGTTACAAAGCAAAGAAAAAAAAACTGGCATGGGGTTTTCAAAGAGATGTATGGCCAAAATAGCTAAACCAAAGCTGTTTTGGCCATACTTCTCTTGTGGGTCATAGGCATGAACTGGAAGCAGAGAGCGGTGACTGATAGTCACCACTCTTTGACTCAAGAAGACCAAGAACTGAACAAACAGGAGTCATGTGATTGCTCAGCTATCGGTGTTATATACCAGTTTTTCTCCTGTAAACTTTTCCTTTTTAAACCTGAAAACAAAAAATTAAAAGTCAGCAACTAAAAATAGTGTAGCTGCTGGCTTTTAAAAATAGGACAATTACATGTCCAGGGATCCAGTGCTGTCCTACCCCCCGAGCCGGCCCTTTGAGTCCAGGCGCTGGCATGTTCACTTTGACAAGCCGGCTGTGACTGCTTGCAGCTTCACAGCTGGGTTCCCACTGCGCATGTGTGAGCAGCTCTGTGCTTTGTGAATGGTCCTACAGCTTTCTAATGCCGCATACACATAGTCCGACTTTCCGAGGTAAAATGTGCGATCGGAGCTTGTTGTCGGAAATTCCAACCGTGTGTAGGCTCCATCAGACAGTTTGCATCGGAATTTCCATCGCACAAAATTTGAGATCTGGTTCTCAAATTTTCCGACAACAAAATCCGTTCGCTCAAATTCCGATCGTGTGTACACAATTTCGACGTACAAAGTGCCACGCATGCTCGGAATCAAGCAGAAGAGCCGCAGTGGCTACTGAACTTCATTTTTCGTCATGCGTGTTGTACGTCACCGTGTTCCTGACGTTCGGAAATTCCGACAACTTTGTGTGACCGTGTGTATGCAAGACAAGTTTGAGCCAACATCTGTCGGAAAAAATTAATGGATTTTGTTGTCGGAATGTCCGATCAATGTCCGATCGTGTGTACGGGGCATTAGACCTATTATGTGTCCCAGAAGCCTCCAAAAAATGTAGTGCCAAAGCTTAAAGTGGTTGTAAAGTGACTGGCCTTAGGTGATACATAGAGATGAAACCTATCCTCCTACATAAGCTGTACCTGTTTATTTGCGGTCTTCTCTTCTCTACACCTGTTAAAAGTCCAGAATTTATAAAGCTTGTCTGAGCTGTCAGAAAAAAAGGGGCAGAGCTGAAGTTACATTCTGCAGAGCTCAATGAGGAGAGCTGTGAGAGCCAATTGGAGGGAAGGGACACCCCCCCCCCCTTCACACAGCAAACAGGAACAGAGCTGAGGCTGTCAATCAGCTGTAGCTCCCTCCCTGTCACCTTTTTTTTTTCTTTTGGTGTCAGGAAAACTTGTCAGAAGTGACCCATGTTGATAGCAGCAGAATGAAGCAGCAGATAGAAATTACACTTTTAAATGCATCCGATTTGCATAACATGTGAACGGGACCAGCTTTCAATGAAGCCGGTTCACACATGCGGGCATGGTCTGTTTTTGAGAAGGTTCTGGTTTAGATTCAAGTAAAAATTTGCACCTGAATCACACCTGAACCGGTGAACAAAATCGCACCAGACTGCAAACCGCAGCTGGAAATGTGTGAACCTAGCCTAAGGCCCGTTTCACCCACACATGCTCAGCAGGGATCGCTCTGTTGATCCTCGCTGAGCTGGCAGATGACAGGTCCACCTCTGCTCACTGTGCAGGGATGGATCCATCAGAGCTTCCGCTCTCCTCTATGGGGGATTGGATGAAAACCGATCCGCCTGTCCGTTTCCATTCGATCTGCCAGACGGATGGAAAATAAGGTTTCAATCTGCCTGGATTCAGCGGAGTGGAGCGGATCAGATGTCAGCAGACATGTCACTGCTGACATCCGTCGCTCCATAGGCCTGCATGGAGCGTCTGTTCAGGTCCGCCTAAAAAACTGACAGGCGGACCTAAACGGTCCGCATGTGTGAAAGTGGCCTTAGGAATTGATTTATTAAAACTGGAGAGTGTAGAATCTGATGCACCTGTGCATGGTGGCCAATCAACTTCCACCTTCAGCTTGTTCAATTAAAGGATAAGTTCACCTTTTAGAAAAAATACAAAAATAAATGCACATTTTTTTGCAAGTAAAAAAATTAGCATTTATTAATTTTTTGGAGCCTGTAAAGGATTGCACCAGCAATCAGCAGATCGCTGGTGCCATGCAGGTCTCCAGCAGATCTGCCAGTGTATCTGTGTGCCTGTACATCCCGTACGGGCAAGCAGATACACTGACAGGAAGAAAGAATTAACAGCTGTAATGCTGCAAAGGCTGTTGGACCCTGTAGTTTTCCATTCACAGGACACTTTGAATGAGTGACACAGCCGGGCGGGTGGGTGGGCAGAACCCCACTTGGCCACGTTTCTTTTAAAATTGTGACAGCTAGCGGGTCAGGAGAAGATCCCCACTAGCTGTCAAATCGGAGATCGGGGAGGTGCAGGGGGCGGTCCGTTCGTAACATGGTGAATTAATCCTTTAAGCCTCGTACACACAATCGGATTTTCCAACGGGAATTGAGTGATGTCTGGCTGTTGGCGGAAAATCCGACCTTGTGTATGCTCCATTGGACAATTGTTTTCCGCGGACAAATGCTGGATGGCAGGCTTTAAAATTTTCAGCGGACAAATGTCTGTTGACGGATTTTCCGAGCGTGTGTACACAAGTCCGTCGGACAAAAGTCCAAAGTACAAACACGCATGCTCGGAAGCAAGGAGGAGCCAGAAGCGGTCGGTCTTGTAAACTAGCGTTCGTAATGGAGAGTTAACATTTGTGACGCAGCAAATTATAAAATCTCGAAATGCAGCGCACAATTCTCTTCTTCTTTAATGGGAAAATAATGAAGCTGCTTTGCTGGTGATACTGATGGAGTTCTGCCAAATGTATTTTAAGAGGCTTTTATTTTCTAGTGATATCAAGAATAATATTATTATGCTTTTTTTTTGGGCAAGTTACCACAGCACCATTATCCTGTAGTCTTTATGATCAAAGATACAACTATGTTGGTGTTCCTTGTTAATTTTACATTGTATTTTTTTAAATGTAACTGCCTACTCCCAAACTATCATTTGAAATAAAACATATAGCCAAGTATTATTCTACACAATTTTTTTATTGTGCATTAAAAAAAGAAAAAAAATAAAATTAGACATGCTATCTGCCAATAGAACTTAACCAAAAAGTGCATTCTATGTATCTAAAAATATAAAAAATATACCAACTCAAATCATTATTATTCAACCAAAAAATAAAATGAAAGCCTCATGTATGTGTCCTGCTTCTTAATATAGGGGGTCACCAATGCCAAGAGTTGGTGAAAGCAGGGGTCCGTCATCCGGAGATAATTCCGAAAATCATCTGGATTATTCTCCTGGAGCTCCCGCAGCAAAGGCATATGACATAATTGGTCACATTAATAAAGCAACCAATTTTTGGTCCAAGAAATCCTCCTCCTCCTGGACTGGACTTGGGTCAAAGCAATAACTCCAAGGCCAATAATAAACAACGTTATCTCCTCTGATTCCGCAATATGTCTGGTTGACGAACGGCCGTTCACAAACGAACTGAAAATCGCTAAATGAAAAGCGCGAATCAACTCTCACCAAACTTCTACTAACACGAAATTAGCAGAAGGAGCCCAAAGGGTGGCGCTAAAGAGCTGAAAAACCACGTAGTACGTCACTATGTTCGTGTTTGTTGCCCGACAATTCCTTTCCATTTGTATGCATGACAAAATCCAGGCACAAAAGTCCGAGGTTTTGTCTGCGGAAAATCCGATTGTGTGTACGAGGCTTTAGGCTCGGTTCACATATATGCAAATTGGATGCATTTTTAACTGCATCCAATTCGCATAACATGTGAATCGGACTGTCTTTCAATTCCTTGTTTTCCCACAAATGGAGCTTTCTTTTGGTGGTATTTTTTTTTTGTTATTCTTTTTACTAAAGGTTTTTCACATAGAGAAAAAAAGAATTCAAACTTGAAACATAGTAAACATTCTGCACTCCAATTTAACAGCTCTTTTGGTGGTATTTGATTTACCTCTATGGTTTTTAATTTTTTGCGCTATAAACAAAAAAAGAGTGACAATTTTGTAAAATAAAAACAATATTTTTTGCTATAATAATTATCCAAAAAAAATAATAATAATAAAAAAAATCTTCATCAGTTTAGGCCAATATGTATTCTTCTACATATTTTTGGTAAAAAAAAGCAATAAGTGTATATTGTTCGGTTTGCGCAAAAGTTATAGCGTCTACAAAATAATAATTTTTATTATTAATTTTTATTTTTACTAGTAATGGATGTGATCAGCGATTTTTAGCAGGACTGCGACATTGTGGCAGACAGATCGGACACTTTTGACACTTTTTTTGGGTTCCCCGCATTCAATTTGCATGACAGGAGAATGTGACTGGTTCTCAGTGGAGCTGGTTCACACAGCTCTGCAAATTCAGGCAAAAATTCAGGCCTGATTCGCACCTGAATCGGTGAACAGGCACGCGATGGACCCCATGTAAACTGCGGCCGCAGCATTTGTGAACGGAGCCTAAAGCCTATTACACAGGATGAGATTATCAGATGAATGATTGTCAATTTTTTTTTTTTTTCTTTGCATGCTAGTCTCCATATTGAATGTGAATAGGTTACTAAAGTATGAAAATTCTCGTACGTAAGAAAAAAAATTCAGAAGTTTTGTAACGTATTTGTATTGTATTTTTGGACAAAAACTGTACTGATTAAACGAAAGCCATACGATCTGATATCGTATGAGAAACATTTTCGTGTTTGTCCCTTCAGAAAATTTTGAACGAAAGTTGTGCACTAATGATCAGACTATCGTGCGATCGCATTGAAAGTGGATTTCTTGGCCCTGTATTCTCATTGTGTGTATGAGGCTTAAAGAGGGATATGCTTTGTGTATATCCAACATTTGATGGCCGAAAGTTGGACAACAATTGTCAAAAGGAGCGTACTAACTGTAAGATTTTAGGGCAACAGTCTGTCAACAGACAATCCCCTGCCAACAATCGTAGCGTGTGTATGAGGCTTTCGGCTGGGTTCACACTATTGTGAATTGGATGTATGGTTGCCACCTCATCCCTTTAAACCCGAACACATATTAATTACACAGGTTCTGTGGGTGATTAAGGTGGTAATTAAACTCACTTGGTGCCTTATCTGCATTTAATTAGCCTCAGAACCTGTGTAATTCAAAGGTGTTCGGGTTTAAAGGGATGAGGTGGCAACTCTAATTGGGGGGGGGTTTACCGCATCCAATTCGCATCAACAGGAGTTTTTGACCGGCTCTCTATGGATCTGGTTCACTTCACATATGTCCACTGCGGCTCCGGTGTGAATTTGCACACTAGTCCAGTGCGTCTTTTGGTCCAAATTCAGCCAAAAATTCGGGCTGAAATCGGACCTGAAACAGTAAACGAGGACGCACCAGACCCCTACTGTGAGCCGCATTCGAAGATAGTGTGAACCCAGCCTTAATCCAAAACAAAAAAAAAAAGACTGAAATTAGCTAGAGATACACTTTATGAACTTTTGTATGATGGTGCTTTATAAATCAGCTACTGTTATCAAGAAGACCGCCTTTTCACCATTTATAGAACCAACTACTATTCATTCACAAAGATCTGCTTCCGCCCTCACTGTAGATTCCCTTTTACTTCCGCCAGGAGCTGGTGTGAGGAAGAAGGCGTGGCAGTCTAATTGAAATACTGGCTCCCAATTTCCCATCATCCTTTTCACCCGGGCGAGATCTGGGCCTCTCTCGCGGGATCTCGCCCTCTTCCTAGGCCGTCACTGAGAGAGGACGGTGAGTGCGGCAGATCCTCTGAGAGAAATGTGTCTTTTTTCTGCGTGTTCCCCTCGCCGACGGCCCGAAATGGCGGCGTGTGCTGACGGTACAGGGCCCTCCCTTCCCTGGCGTGCGCTGGCTTCCCTGTGCGGGGCGGTGTGTGCGGAGGATGGCGATGGATGGAAGAATCGGAGCGGCCCGGCTGGTGATGGTGGACGTGGGGGGATGGAGCCGGGACTGCACGTGTGCCGTGTGTGTGGGGAGCCTGGAGAGGAGGGATGTGTGCGGGGAGAGTGCTATTTATTATACAGCATAGGACACACTGATAGACCTGACCATATATACTGTGTGTGCTCTGTGGAGCTCATACACGACTATATACACTATGTGTGTGCTTTATGGGGCTCATACATGACTATATACACTGTGTGTGCTCTATGGGGCTCATACATGACTATATACACTGTGTGTGCTCTATGGGGCTCATACATGACTATATACACTGTGTGTGCTCTATGGGGCTCATACACGACTATATACACTGTGTGTGCTCTATGGGGCTCATACATGACTATATACACTGTGTGTGCGCTCTATGGGGCTCATACATGACTATATACACTGTGTGTGCTCTATGGGGCTCATACATGACTATATACACTGTGTGTGCGCTCTATGGGGCTCATACATGACTATATACACTGTGTGTGCGCTCTATGGGGCTCATACATGACTATATACACTGTGTGTGCGCTCTATGGGGCTCATACATGACTATATACACTGTGTGTGCGCTCTATGGGGCTCATACATGACTATATACACTGTGTGTGCGCTCTATGGGGCTCATACATGACTATATACACTGTGTGTGCGCTCTATGGGGCTCATACATGACTATATACACTGTGTGTGCGCTCTATGGGGCTCATACATGACTATATACACTGTGTGTGCGCTCTATGGGGCTCATACATGACTATATACACTGTGTGTGCGCTCTATGGGGCTCATACATGACTATATACACTGTGTGTGCGCTCTATGGGGCTCATACATGACTATATACACTGTGTGTGCGCTCTATGGGGCTCATACATGACTATATACACTGTGTGTGCGCTCTATGGGGCTCATACATGACTATATACACTGTGTGTGCGCTCTATGGGGCTCATACACGACTATATACACTGTGTGTGCTCTATGGGGCTCATACATGACTATATACACTGTGTGTGCGCTCTATGGGGCTCATACATGACTATATACACTGTGTGTGCGCTCTATGGGGCTCATACATGACTATATACACTGTGTGTGCGCTCTATGGGGCTCATACATGACTATATACACTGTGTGTGCGCTCTATGGGGCTCATACATGACTATATACACTGTGTGTGCGCTCTATGGGGCTCATACATGACTATATACACTGTGTGTGCGCTCTATGGGGCTCATACATGACTATATACACTGTGTGTGCGCGCTCTATGGGGCTCATACATGACTATATACACTGTGTGTGCGCGCTCTATGGGGCTCATACATGACTATATACACTGTGTGTGCGCGCTCTATGGGGCTCATACATGACTATATACACTGTGTGTGCGCGCTCTATGGGGCTCATACACGACTATATACACTGTGTGTGCGCGCTCTATGGGGCTCATACATGACTATATACACTGTGTGTGCGCGCTCTATGGGGCTCATACATGACTATATACACTGTGTGTGCGCGCTCTATGGGGCTCATACATGACTATATACACTGTGTGTGCGCGCTCTATGGGGCTCATACATGACTATATACACTGTGTGTGCGCGCTCTATGGGGCTCATACACGACTATATACACTGTGTGTGCGCGCTCTATGGGGCTCATACATGACTATATACACTGTGTGTGCGCGCTCTATGGGGCTCATACATGACTATATACACTGTGTGTGCGCGCTCTATGGGGCTCATACACGACTATATACACTGTGTGTGCGCGCTCTATGGGGCTCATACACGACTATATACACTGTGTGTGCGCGCTCTATGGGGCTCATACACGACTATATACACTGTACAGTACATTTCCACACACTATAGCATATTAGGACAAACCTATACAAGTCATTTCATTTCTACCACATCAGCTAGGCCCCATGCACTGCATGCTTGTTGGTAGATCTAAGGCAGATTGTACGATCAGACTGTAGAGTGTGTTTATGGTCATTACTGTACTGTTGACATCCGATTAATCATGGAGAGTGTATCACACCTGAGATCCATCACTAATTGTGTACACGAGGCATGGTGTGTAGGATGGAGGGAGCTTCAGGATAAAGAGGGGACAGGTTAGTGTAATGTGTCCCTTATTTCTGTAATCTCCTAGACCTGACCAGTGCTCGGGGTGCAGTGATGATAGGAAGGAGAAGTATGGTGTTGGAGATAGTGATTGGGGAGTGTGACGGCATAGCACTTGTGTGTGCGCTCTTCATTCATCAAATGGGGATAATTGCTTGAAATTGGACAGCTGGGTCTGTTAAAGGAAGGTTAAAAAAAGTAATGGCCGGTGTCCTGTCAGAATACCGCTACCCATCAGAAAATGTGAGAAAACAGTTTACTGTGCCATGTGTTCCAACATGGCCGCTATGTGTTCCAATAGGTTTCCTAATCTGACAACACGAAGGCAGCAGCGGACATCTTATCACACCCAGGCAAGTCTTCAATTTCACTTATTTTAGCAGTAAACTGACCCTATATACTGAATGTCATTTTAAATCTCTGACACTGTTTTGGTGTTGCATTTGAAAAGCTGTAACAAACCTGCAGACAGAGGCCATCTTGGTACACCCCGCGCAACGCCAAACTGATTATGTACTGAGAGTATTTCACTTGGTCGCAGTGAAGTGGTCTATTTCAGTATATGTTAACTGCTAAAATAAGTGAAATTGAAGACTTGCCTGTGTGTAAGATGTCTGCTGCTGTCTTCGAGTTCTGTCAGATTAAGAAACCTATGGAAACGCATAGCGGCCATGTTTGAATGTTTAGCGCAATATTTGCTTGCAACGTCCCTTCTGTTGCATTTTCTGTTGGGTAGCGCTTTTCTAATAGAACACCAGATCACCAGGTGAAAAAGAGTCTAGAAAAGAAAACAAATGCAACCATTTCATTTTATTGCTGGGTACACATGGGCCAAAAGTGTTTGATTTGGCAGTAACTGTGTACAACCCTGGTGAGGGGGTGGTTCCCCTATCTCACAGTAGCATAGCGGAGAGGTCACTGTATTAATATAGCTTGTGTTAGTACAATGATCTGTCCTTCTTCTTCTTTTTTTTTTTTTTTTTTTTTAACAGAACTCTGCTTTAAGAAAAGTCAGCAGCTACAAATACTGCAGCTACTGACTTTTAATAATCTGACACTTGCCTTTCCCAGGGTCCAGTGATGCAGGGGAGCGAAGCCCCGCTCGTCTCCCCCTCCCCTCTGTGGCGCCGGCATTGTTAGTGTGGGCGCCCAACTGTGGCTTCACAGCCGGGCACCCACTGTGCATGCGCGAGCTGCACCTGGCCAGGTAATCATCTGGGTCCTGTGACGTGTCCCAGATTGCCGAGATGGAGGGGGGGTGAGGTGATCTCCCTTCCTGTGCTGGGAGGAAGTGGGATCTGGGATCCGCCCCCCCCCCCCCCAAAAAAAATGACATACCAAATGTGGCATGTCGGGGGGGTCACCTCCCTTAAAGTGGAAGTTCCATTTTTGGGTGGAACTTTGCTTTAAGCCTGCTGGGTTGAATGCAAAAACTGCCCGTGTACCTGGTTTAAGTGTTAAACCCACAACAGTAAAATCAGTCTGTATATGCAGCAAAGCATACTTGTTATACTCACTGTGGAACCTAAGGGGTTAATCCTCTGCATTGTGTGTAAAGTCTGTTGGATCCTTTCTTCTCTAATCTCCTTCCACTGTCCCCAATCCATCTCTTGGTAAGACAGAGGCTAGGGGAGAATGAATGTGATCACAGGGCCAATCAGCACTGTCCAGACAGGGTCAGAGGTCCTGCAGCCTCATAGGACAGAGCAGAATGAAAACTCATCCAAGCTTTAACCAGACACTGATAGTCATAAGACTGCTATATACTGCTGAGTAAGGATGAGCTCTGGTGTGTTTGCAGACGTCATGTGCAGAGCCCGCCAGGAAGTCGGTACTGCGCTAATCACAGGCATCGGGAAATGAGCAGCCATGCATCGGGAAATGACTCACTGCCTGTGATTAGCGCAGTGCTGACTTCCTGGCGGGCTCTGCATGTGGGGTGTGCGAACACGCCGGAGCTCATCCTTACTGCTGAGAAAAGGTGTTAGCAGTTTGTTTATTAAAATAATAGCATTTCCATGTTCTGTGGGAGACTAGATATAGGGAATGCAGGGTCCTGGGTTTAGTGACACTTTAAACCCCGTTTCATACTATCGCGTTGCGGGAACCAGCTCTATTGCAGTGCCGGTTCCCGCATTGCGTCTCCCTAGCAGGTAGTTCACACTGCCCTCTGTGAACCATTCCGGGTCTTAATACAAAGTTCATGACACCCCCAGATCGGATCACAGTGCAAACTGAATTTGGAGGGGCATCGGATCACATGGGTATGAACACCCATGTGTTTCGATTCCGTTGCTGGGGAAAAAGGTTCCTGCAGCATTTTTGTGCGAATGCCATGCTAGTTCAGTTATACAAACTGGCTGAATTTGCATCGCACAGCAATTCGGTGCTCATCACATGTGCGATGTCTGTGTTCAATAGTGTGAACCCCCAGGCTAAGGCCTCCTTCATATGGGGCATATCAATACATACAACCATCCAAGGCTATAACCACACAAGAATGCAAAGGTGTTCCATGCATCCCCATGCTGGCAGTCCCTTTTGATGTCACTTGGGAGGCAGCAGCTGCACAGCCGCTGTTACTGATTTTGACATCTGTGTGTGCCCCCCAACAAATGTACACTGAGTTCAGAGATGTGGACCCACGTTGATGTCCACTTGGGAGGAGCAGCTGCACAGCCGCTGTTACTGATGTTGACATCTGTGTGTGCGTGTCCCCCAACAAATGTACACGGAGTTCAGAGATGTGGACCCACATTGATCTCCACTTGGGAGGAGCAGCGGCTGTGCATCTGCTGCATACTGATTGACGGCAATGGGACTGCCTGCACAGAACACCTTTACATCCTTGTATGGGTAAACCTAGCCTTTGCAAGGGTGGATGCATCCTTTGTGGATGAGGCCTAAGGACTGATAAGGAATAGAATACATTTTTAAGTTCAGTGCTGTTTTCGTTGCACTTACCTCCATGCTGGATTTTCCGAGTACTTTTTGTTCTTTGTAGTTGGACTTTCTGGCACACTTCTTGGGACTTTGTTCTTGCCATCATCACACATGTTAGTGCAGTGCATTTGTTCTGAATAGCACTGCCTAAAATTCAACTTGAACAATTTCTGTGATGCAGTTTGAGACGTAACGACTGGGTTGGTGTGAAAGGCCACTAACTGCGTTAGACAAGTGTTGAAAACATCTGCCAGTGGGTATTGCCTACCATGTGTTTAATGCAGCTACAGACCCTAATCTTGGCTTGAATGTTGCTGCCCTTTACAAATGTACAGCTTGACCAACGTGGATATCCTGTGAGGTTGCTCTCATGGGCTCTGTCCTCGTGGCGTATGGGAGCGTAGCGTCTTTCTGGTGCAATGACGTACAGTCCCGTTCCACAACGTTGGAGAACATGCATGTCCCCGGCCTTCAGGTTGGTGTGGATGGCGTCCTGTATATTCCTACAACTTCCCAGAGCCTCTAGGCCCTGACTGGGGAGAAAAACCATGCAGGATACAGATCTTGATTGCATTGGCAACACATTATTTCCAGAAATTGCTGTTTGAGTGAATGGTGCTCAGTGTTCGCAATTTAAAGATGATGCTGGTGACTATCCCTTTGTTAATGATCCTTGATTTCCCTTCTCTTACAGAAAGGCCATGTTCAGTTCAAGCGCCAAAATCGTCAAGCCTAATGGCGAAAAGCCAGACGAGTTTGAGTCTGGCATTTCCCAGGTGAGTGATTTCACTTGTCCACGACTACTGGCTTTAAAGTAGAAGTTCACCTTTGTAATAAAATACCCATCTTTTTGCAGGTAAACAAATGTACATTTATTAACATTAACAGCAGATCACGGGTGCAATGCAAGGCTCCTAACTGTCAGTATAGCCGTCTGCCCGGACTTCGTATGAGCAGGCAGTTGCTGAATAATAGGAAGAATCAAACTACCTATAGCGCTCATTCCTGGTAGTTCATTGAGAACTACAAGCTGTCAGCTGCAATCTCTGATGACAGTTGTAGTTTTCCCATTTACAGAACACTGAATAATGTGGCTGGGTGGGCCACGTTATGAAATTGTGACAGCTGGTGTAGGGAGAAGATCCCTGGCCTGCTGTCACAACAGGAGTGCGGGGGCTGCGCTTACATGTTACACCCTGAATGCAGGTGTAACATGTTATACAGTGAACCTGTGTCAATGTGAAGTCAGTCATAAGCTATGTATGTGACCAATGCAGACCTGTTGGTGCATAGTACTACTTGCAGCCCTTCCAAAGTAAATATTTAGACACTTTTCACACTGCAGCACTAAAGAGCCTCTTGTTATTGCGGCACTTTAGCAGTGTTTTAGCGGTGGTTTTTACCTTAAGGAAAGGTAAAAAGTCCAGTTTTGCAGCGCTTTTAAGCCATTCAGTGCAATGGGCAGGAGTGTTTTGGGAGTGTTACAGTTCTCCCAAGCAGCCCCAAAGAGGCTGCCTGCAGGGCTTTTTCTAACGTCCTGCAAGCGCACCGCCTGAGTGTGAAAGCCCCCATTGCACAGAATGTGAGGCAGTTTTCAGCTGCTTTTTAGATGCCATTTTAAGCGCTAAAATGCCTGAAAACTGCCTCCGTGTGAAAGGGGTTTAGCGACTAAAGGAGGCAGTTATACATTGGTATTTTTCTATTTTTTTTTTTTTCCCCATTGCTGTATCACTAACTTAAAAAATGCAACGTTTTTAGTGCTATTAAAATGTGTTTTAAAAAAGTCAGTCACTTGACCGGGCTATGCTCCAATCAGAGCTTTCTGCTGCTTTAAGCAGAGAACTCTGGGACATCACTTGCTCCACACACAGTGGCCTGCATCCTTTGAATGCACATAGGAATGACGTAATCAGTATTCTGCTGCTCCGTTGTCCAGTTTCAGGCTGTGCTGGGTTTTGGATGATATTGTATTGCTTAACCAGAGAGGGTCTACAAGTGACATGGGTCGTGGAGCAAAATTTTTTTTTATTTTTTTTGCAGATTATCCCCACATTTAACTGTATTTGGGTTCTCCTTAGTTCAGATGTTTGTAGGCAAGCATTTAATCATCAACGTGGATATCCTGTGAGGTTGCTCTCTCAGGCTCTGTTCTCGTGGCGTATGGGAGCGTAGCATCTTCTGGTGCAATAACGTATAGTCCCGTTCCACAACGTTGGAGAACATGTATGTCCCTGGCCTTTTGGCTGGCACGGACATCGTCCTGTATATTCCTACAACTTCCCAGAGCTCTCGGGCTATTACTGGGGAGACAAACCATGCAGGATACAGATCTTTAAAACGGAATGCATCATAATGTTTGAGAGCACATATCGGCATCTGTCTTATGGTTGGGAAATCCTAATAAAATATACCCAGAGTTTGCCCCTTTTTTAACTTGCATGAATATTTTTGTAAAAATTCAGGATTTTCTCCTGATGGTAAAAGTGAGAATGTTGAAGTAAAATTCACCTGAAGCCCAATTAGTCTAAAATGTCCCACTTATAAACTAACCTGTGTATATACTTTACCTATTCCCAACCTGGTCCAGTTATGTTACATGGCTGCACCATGAGAGCCTATGGGTGATGTCATCGGTCCCGGATCTCAGCCATTGTCTGGCGCTCTCTCCATTCCTTACAGCCACCACTGGCTGACATGGGATCATGTCACTGGAGTGCCCTGAAAAAGGGCTATGTTTATACTATAATTTAGTGTTAGGAGTGGGGGAGGAACTTTAAGACCAGTTAGGCTTCAGCTGGTATGATTCTTTAACCGTGGGGTTGAATTTTTTTTTTTTTTTTTTTTCTTCATTGTTCTCCTGAATGTTGTGGATGAAGTTTAGCTATAGAAGATCTGATTCCTACTGTATTGTAACTGTACTGTCTACCCTCATGTTTTTTGTAAGGTGCTGCACAAACTTTTGGTGTTAAATAAAACTTGTAGAATAGTAATAATAGATAAATATGACTAGCTTTGTTTTAGGGGATCCTGGGCATGTGCAGAGGAATGTGCCAAAGCCAAGCGTGTGGCTTTGAAGTCTTAGCCATGTGCTCACTCCGATAGTGCCTGTTGGTTCTGGGACAGTGACCTAACTAGCAGCAAATATAAACTAGCTACACTTCACTGTTCAAGATGTAAAGTTTACAGATGTTTTGGTGAAGGCTCTATTCTGTATGATAGAAAGTTGTGGCATGCGTGTGTTTTTTGGTTCCTTTTTAGGTCTGAAGTGACTTTGCTTTCAAAATGCTATTTAACATCACTGTGCTCCTACTTGCATTTAGCGACGCATTAATCTGGTCATTTTTCAATTCTAGGCTCTGCTGGAGTTGGAGATGAACTCTGACCTCAAAGCTCAACTAAGGGAATTAAACATTACTGCAGCAAAGGTATGATATAATTGCTCTTAAACATCTTTCTTATTGACCTTAATGAATGACATTGCTGGGGGAGCATAGGGAAATGACCACTTAGAGATTTTCTTGGGGGGGGGGGGGGTTGTGTGACGGATTTCACAAACCCATGTGGGATGACTTTCAAAGTTGGCATATTGAGCACCAAATTACCCTTATTATTGGGAACTGCCT
This sequence comes from Aquarana catesbeiana, assembly GCF_042186555.1. NCBI lineage: Eukaryota > Metazoa > Chordata > Amphibia > Anura > Ranidae > Aquarana > Aquarana catesbeiana. The sequence goes on along the minus strand of NC_133327.1, from coordinate 106,379,962 downwards.
GTTACATTTTAGCCCTCAGTCTGGGCTTGGCTTTTGCTGGTCTTTATAAATCCTATTTACCAACGTGGATATCCTGTGAGGTTGCTCTCACAGGCTCTGTCCTTGTGGCGTATGGGAGCATAGCGCCTTCTGGTGCAGTGACGTACAGTCCCGTTCCACAACGTTGGAGAACATGCTTATCCCCGGCCTTTGGGCTGGTGTGGATGGCGTCCTGTATATTCCTACAACTTCCCAGAGCTCTTGGGCTATTACTGGGGAGAAAAACCATGCAGGATACATACAAAAAGAAAAATACTGCTGCTTTTAAATGTTGCTTTCACTTGTTTAAAGAGGTATATAGTGAGGTATTTACATTTAGACATTTCTACGTGTGAGGTTACTGATTTGGGGAAGGATGTTAAATGGTTTAGGAAGTTTTTTTTATTTTATTTTTTTTTGTCGAGCATCATACTTTGCTTCAGGAAGTAGTAATACAAATATTCAGTTATGGTCCACGTGTTCATCCCCTAATGGCACATTTCTGTCAGACATGGCTAACAAATTGTGTTCTGTGTGCCCAGTTTATGCCACCACAGCATTGAGGTTAATTGTGTTAAAATGCACACCTGATGCATTGTTACACAGTGCACCAGAATGTCACTGCAGTGTGCACATAGGCTTGAATGATGTGTCATTTGGCGACCCTTCAAAAACATATAAAGTAAGCACCACCCCTACATAGTATTGAAAGGTGCATCGACTGGCAGAAACAAGTCCTAACTGGGGTGGGGGTGTGTTTTCGTTTTTTTTTTTTTGGGGGGGGCTTGGCTGTGGTCAGAACCACTTGCCAGAAGTAGTTTAGAGGGTTATAACCCCTATGTAAAGTTTTTTATTTTTGCTTTGTCCCATTGGGGAGATTTACGTTCTCTTCCTGTCCCATAACCAAACAGGAAGTGAGAGGAAAACTCTGTAAATTAAGGGAATCTCTTGAGCCCCCAGATCAGCAGAACTAGTGTCCCCATTGGAAGATTTTACTTTTCTAGGCACAAGCCAAAATTTGGGATTTTATTTTTTTTACTTTCAATGAAAATTGGACGAATAAGATGAATCTCCCTATCGTGTTCTAATCTGTCCACTCCAGCTTGTTTTTGACTTTAGTTCTACTTTAAAGTAGTTCTAAAGCCAGAAAATTTACCTTTATCTGCCTTTAAAGTAAAAAAAAAAAAAAAAAAAAAAAAAAAAAATTCAACCCCCCCCCAGCATATACCATCTCCCTTTTTTTTTTTTTTTTTTTTTTATTAAAATTTCTGACAATGGACTTACTGTTGCATAATACAACATTTAGTGTTGTCCATGCGCAGATGCCCCATTCTCTTTTGGACATTCTAAAAAGAGCCAGTACCAGAACTTTCAGTCAGTGCACTCATGTGAGAGCTGACCGCTATGTCATCTGCTCACTGTAAATTTCTCTGAAGAGAAGCATCGTTGGGGATTAGACATTGAGCACAGAAGAGGCCATTGGTCAAATAGGCTTTGACTTTTCAGCGTAGAGTGTAAACCTTTCTAGCACAGGGGGTGTTTGGAAATCACTGGGGCGGCGTCGGCGGTAAAGCACCGCTATTTGTAAGCCGCGCTTTACCGTCGGTATTCGGCCGCTAGCGGGCGGTTTTACCCCCTGCTAGCAGCCGAGAAAGGGTTAAAACGCGCCTCTGCAGAGGCGATTTGCCGACGGTATAGCCACGCTGTCCCATTGAATTTAATGGGCACTGCTCTGAAGATGCTGCTAGCAGGACTTTTTTTTTTTTTTTTTTTTTTTCCCCTGTCCTGCTAGCGCACCGGCTTTCACACTGGAGAGACAGCGGCTGTTTCGAGTCGGTTGTGAAAGGGGCCTAAAGATTTTTCTGAAGGAAAAAATTTTAGTTTACAATTTGAGAGGAACCTTTCCAAAATATATCTTCTGGCTTTTATTTGCCTCTTTGGCCCAGTGAAGGTGATCTTTGGGTAAACTATGGTACATACACACACCTGAATTTTTGCTATTTCTCACAGGAAATTGAAGTCGGGGGTGGTAGAAAAGCAATAATCATCTTCGTTCCAGTCCCTCAGCTGAAATCTTTCCAGAAGATCCAAGTTAGACTGGTGCGTGAGCTGGAAAAGAAGTTCAGTGGCAAGCATGTTGTCTTCATTGCTCAGGTAAGAAAATGTACCCAAATAGTTTTTTTTTTTTTTTTTTTTTTTTTCCTCCCAAGAATGTCTACACTTGAAGCAGAACTCTGGGATTGTCAAAAAATCCCCATTAGTACACCTTCCCACATAACAGTTATTACATTTGTGAATTTTTTTTTTACCATTTTAAGAGATGTCTGAATTTTCAGGAGGTCAGCTCTGATTCAAAAAATGTAGCCTGTATTCTGCCAGGGAGGATCTCCTTAGAACAGTGATTGCATCATATCCTCCTCTTCTCTCTACAAACTGTAATCGGACTACATTTTCCATGAATCCTTGGAATTGCAATGAATGTAGGTGGGTACACTAGGCTTGTAAATGTGAACAAGCCCACTTCAACCTAAATCGCACCCCTCATTCTGCAGCCAACAAGTTATGCTACTCCGTAACACGCGGGATGATAGGTTACAGCCATATAAATGCATATTAACCACTTCAGCCCCAAAAGATTTGGCTGTTGAGTGACCGGGCCATTTTTTTTGTGTGTGATTTGGCACTGCATCGCTTTAACTGACATTTGCGCGGTCATGCAACGCTGCACCCAAACAAAATTGACTTTTTTTTTTCCCCACAAATAGAGCTTTCTTTTGGTGGTATTTGATCGCCTCTGCGCTATTTTTTATTTTTTTTTTGCGCTATAAACAAAAAGAGCGACAGTTTAGAAGAAAACTAATATTTTGTACTTTTTGCTTTAAAAAAAAAAATAAAAAATTTCAGTTTAGGCCGATATATATTCTTCTACATATTTTTGGTTAAATCGAAATAAGCGCTTATTGATTTACGCAAAATTTATAGCATCTACAAAATAGAGGATAGATTTGTAGCATTTTAATTTTTTTACTAGTAATGGCGATGATCTGCGATTTTTATCATGACTGCGACATGGTGGACACATTGGGCAATTTTGACACATTTTTGGGACCATTGACATTTATACAGCAATCAATGCTATAAAAAATGCATTGATTACTGTAAAAATGTCACTGGCAGTGAAGGGGTTAACTGTTCCCTGGGAGGTGATTCTAAATAGAGTAAGTGACAGATCGTGGTTCCTAGCTAATAGGAACACACAATCTGTCATTCCTCTCAGAGCAGAACACGGATTTGTGTGTCTATACACACACACATTTCCGTGTTCTGTCCCTCGTGCTTGGATCGCTAGTGGCCGGTGGTCATTGTGACTGTCGGCCACAAGCATCGGCACCCCTGCTGTGCAGCGGGCGAGCTGCCGTATAGCTACGACGGTTCGTGAGATCGTGCCAACCTGCCGCAGTATGACGGCGGTTTGTCGGCAAGCGGTTAATACAATATAAATTGATGCATTTTAATATGAATGCAAACCAGTGCCGCATGGGTATCGTTATCAGAAAACATAGTGATGACAGAGCGGGCGATATCCCGCTGTGACAGGTTTTGTATGTGAAATACTGATCACTGTAATGTCCCTCCTCCCGCCTACATTGGAACAGTGTGCTGACGGGAGGAGGGACATTACAGAGATTGGTGTTTCACATACAATACTTGTCACAGCCAGAGATTCCCACTGTGTCATCCGTGCGATTTTGTGATAACTATCCTCTGCACAGAGATGGTGGTGCTGGCAGGGAGCAGAGGAGGAAACCACCTGTACGGGTGGCACACACCGGGGGGGCTGTGAGACCCCCTCTGCCCACTACAGGAAATAGAACTACAAGGGGGAGTGTCAGACTGCTGGCTGGAGGTATAGGAGAAATGGCAGCCAGCTGTCTTACAAACAGGATCTTACTGGACAATAACTTTTTCAGCAAGATCAGCAGGCTATTGCAGAGGAACTAGAGCTCAGAAGAACATGGATGGCATAATTGGTGAAGGTCGATCAGCAACAAGGACATGGGGGGGGGGGGGGGGGGGGTGATATTTTTGCATTGAGTTCTGCTTTAAACTCACAACAGAAATATCAGTGCAGTCATTTGCATAGAAAGTTTTCTTGCATATCATTAGAGGAGCTCCAGTCTATTTTGGGCCATTTCACCTGGAACAATTGTGCAGCCAGCACAGTAAAAATTCCCTGTTTGCATGCTTGTTCAAAACAAGGGGCTTAAAATATTAAAGCAAAGTGATTCAGTGTAATAGCTAAGCAACTAGCATTTTACAAAATGGTGTAGTATTTCATATGTCTCATGCAGCTTTACTTTTAATGACCAACGTGGATATCCTGTGAGGTTGCTCTCTCAGGCTCTGTCCTCGTGGCGTATGGGAGCGTAGCATCTTCTGGTGCAGTGACGTACAGTCCCGTTCCACAACGTTGGAGAACATGTATGTCCCTGGCCTTCGGGCTGGTGAGGACAGCGTCCTGTATATTCCTACAACTTCTCAGAGCTCTCGGGCTATTACTGGGGAGACAAACCATGCAGGATATAAAACTACATATTATACCTGTTAGATGTCAGTGTAACACTGCTCAACATCTCCTGTGTTCAGATGAGGACCTTGATCACTGTTTGGTCTTTGTAGCATTTCTCACTTCTCTAGTTGCTGTATGCATATTAGATTCTCACAATGTATTGGATAGCTTTGATTCTTCACCCGTTTACTGCCAGGTTTTTCAATTGCTAGAACTCTGCATGTTTGAAAAGACAAATCGTACAATTTAAAAAATGTCGGCACTTAGAATGAGGTTAGTTGGTTGGTTGCTTTCTCTTGGATGACTAGACAGCAGCAGGTGGCCACAACTCCCGCTGTTGTCAATCAAATCTTTTGAGGGGTCGGGGCCGAGCCACGCTTGGTGCCATGGACACAGCCTGGCTCAGGTGCAAACCCCCATGAGTGCCCCATTGCAAGCAGCTTGCTACGGAGGCATTTAAAAGGGAGGAGGAGCTGAGAGCGCCGGCAGGGGACTCCAAAAGAAATGGGGGGGGGGGGGCACTGAGTAGATAATTGTGTCCCATATTTTAATAAAAGCTTTTATAATCACTTGAACTAAAAATGACTGGTGGGTTGACCCTTGAAGTTAATGTCCAGGCATTCATCAAACATCTTCTAGAGCAGTATTCTCCAAACTGCAGCTTTTTTTTTTTTTTTTTTTTTTTTTTTGCTTTTGGGGCATAGTTCCCCCCCCCCCACTGAAATAGTGGGGTGGTATTACTCCTGCTGCACCTCCTCCCCCTAAAGTCCGGACCATAATTTAGCCCTTTGTTTAGTAAGATTGAAGACCCCTGTTATAGAGCATGTTCCCAAATTATTTCTTGTAGCGCAAAATGGGTTTTCTACTCCCCTCTGACACCATTTGTGGACTTGTAAAGTTCTTGCAGGGGCTGCTGCTAAGAGAAGGTATCAGCAGGTGTGCTCTGCTGGTTCCTACTGCCCTGGCCACCATCTCTGAGCTACATATTCTTTAGTTTTTAGTCAGTCAGGGCTGACAACCGGCTTTGTTTTCAGTGCAGCTAAATATTGTCTTTGGGTTTTAAACTTTTTTTTTTTTTTTTTTTTTTTTCCATGTGGGACAGACCTCACTTTTTTTATATACTGTATTTTGTTAATGCTAGTTCACGCATGCAATTAGAAAGATGTGAATGAATTGTGTATATATTTTGCTCTTGAAGTTGCTATTGTGACCTCTTAACCCAGACCTCTATTCATGGTCTCCAAAGGATCTCATGTTTAGATAATTTGTATGTTTTGTGGTTCTCTATAAAGTCTGTGTAGTGATGTGAATTGTATTTCCCTATACAGAGAAGGATTCTGCCCAAACCAACAAGAAAAAGCCGCACAAAAAACAAGCAGAAGCGTCCCAGGAGGTAAGTGGGCCTTCAAAAACTGTTAGTAAAACTTTGTAGCTTGAAAACTGCTGTGTTCCTCTCTCAGCCCCCTTTGCCCAGTTACTGAGGTGGGGTTCTTGCTCAGACATTTTGGGGTTTGAGGTGCAGGAGCAGTAGATGTCTGCTTTTTACTCTGCATTTGTTTTATTTCTACAAGCCTTTCAGTGAAAAATTAGACCTCTAAAACCCAACGTGGATATCCTGTGAGGTCGCTCTCATAGGCTCTGTCCTCGTGGCGTATGGGAGCGTAGCGTCTTTCTGGCGCAGTGACGTACAGTCCCGTTCCACAATGTTGGAGAACATGCGTGTCCCGACCTTCAGGCTGGTGTGGCTTGCTTCCTGTATATTCCTACAACTTTCCAGAGCTTGCAAGCTGTGACTGGGGAGACAAACCATGCAGGATACATACTAAAAATATATATATTTTAATGTGGATATTTTTTTTGCAACAAAAAGACAAACTTTACGATTTGTTACTTTGGGGTGATTTCACCTAGCTTCTTCTCCACTGTCTAAAACCAAATTTGGTTGGAGTACTTTCTGGCACCCATAGGAGAAGAAAAATGTGAGTAGAAAGGCAAAATGTATTTATTTTCCCCTTTTTATTTTGGTTGGTTTAAGGCGGGTTAAAACTCATGAACAGGCTTTTTTTTTTTTTTTTTCCCCCCATCTGCCTCATTGGGGAGATTTGGCTTCACTTTCTGTGAGTGAATCCCTGGTTGTCACCAGAGCTGGTGTCCCCATTAAAAGCTATTCCTGGGGACAACCCTTAATTTGTTTTTTTTAAAGATACACAGGACTAATAGCGGATGAATTGGAGCAAACAGTTGTTTAATCCTTCACTCTATTTAAAGCAAAGTTTTGCATTTGGTTTATGTTTGTTCATAGTGTTAGCCATCTCCCCCCCTTTTGTCAGATGTGTGACAAATACACAGCTAGGATTCTTTTTTGCACATTGAGGCCTGATTCAACCTATGCAGTTTGTGTATTGCAGGTGCATTTTTCAATACATGCTTTTGATCCATTGAAGTCTATGGAACCAAAGACCAGAAAAAAGTGTGTATGAGGCTTTAAGCAGAACTTCACCCAAAAGGGAAGTTGCTTATCTGCCCTGTCTACCCCTCTTCTTGAGGCTGGGTTCACACTTAGGCCTGATTCACACTTGTGCAGTTTGCATATTGCAGGTGCATTTTGTTGTTTTTTTTTCAATATAGATCTTTAAACCATTGAAGTCTATGGAACTAAAAAACAGAAAAAAACCCTGGCCCTTTCCATAAAATGCAGATGTGAACTACGTTCATAGAAAACCATTTTAAGTGGACAGTAGTGTGTTTCTGCAAAACTGAAAACGCACTAAATGCATAGGTATGAACCAGGCCTTAAGGTGTCATTAGCTTTTATCTGTGGTAGCCTGAATACTGTGCAGTGTTTTTCAGGTAATGTTTTGTAGTACATCTTTTCAAATAAAATTTTGATTCTCTGCTCTTTTGATTTACTCAATGCATTCAGGATGCAATATTTTATTGTGAAATGAGTTGAAAGACTTATTGGTGGCACCTGGCTTGTCTTGGGGGCGCACCATCTTTTGTCTTAAATTAGAAGCTATGGCTTTGATGTTTTGGATCCTACAATCTTATCTTTGGTAAAATTGTTGTAATCTTAAGTCTTTTTCTGTGAAGGTTCTAATCTATTCAGGTCTTGGTAAAGCTAGTAGTAGGGTACATTAAAAACTGAAAAACAATAGCTTTTGGGGCCAAGGGGCACTGCGACAGTTTTAGGAAACAATTGTGTGCCTTGTTGACCTATCTTTATCAAACCACCTTTCCTTTATATTGGCTATGATTGGTTTCTGTGGACAGCTTTTCTTTTGCTATTAAAGGGGTTGTAAACCCTTGTTTTTTCACCTTAATGCATCCTATGCATTAAGTTGAAAAAAACTTCTGACGGTGACTAGCCCCCCTGTTTTTACTCACCTGAGCCTGTTCGTTACCTCGGCGGAGACGTGCTCTTCCTCTATGCCCATTGTCTCGGCACTTGATTTAGATAAATTGACACCAGCGGGAGCCAATGGCTGTGCTACTGGCAGTCAAATCAAATGACCTGGGGCCTGCATTCTGTGTGTACACAGATGCAGGACTCAGGAGCGTGCTCGCACGGCCCTCCACCTTAGGAGAGCTTTCTTCAACGTGGACACTCGATGTGGGGAGGAGCTACGGTGCCGCTGGGGGACCCCAGAAGTCGAGGATCTGGGCCACTCTGTGCACAACAAACTGCACAGTGGGGGTAAGTATGACGTGTTGTGCTTTGCTCACACACTACTTCCCTGACCATGACACAGAGTACCTTACTGTTTATATGTTCTCATATGTCAATTGGATTGATTCGACACTATGGTGCCTGTTGCACCAATTACCCGTATGTTTGTATATTTTTGTTTTATGCTCAAATGTTTTGATTTAAAAAACAAAAAAATGTGACGTGTGGTGTGGTGTGTGTTTTTTTTTTTTTTTTTTTTTTTTTTTTTTTAAAGGGTTTACAACCCCTTTTTTAAGCTCGGATGATTCTCCACTAGTGATTAGTGATAAATGCTTAGTGTCTCACAGGTAACCTCTACCTAAAATCATGAAAGACCCACAGTGGTGAGATAATTTTGCCCCGTTTTGTGTTTTGATTTTGCTAACTCGTCCTGGAACTGTTTTATTTCAGCCGAACTTTGACTGCAGTACATGATGCCATCCTTGAAGATTTGGTGTACCCAAGTGAAATTGTGGGCAAGAGAATCCGTGTGAAGTTGGACGGCAGTCGGCTTATCAAAGTCCATTTGGACAAAGCACAACAGAACAATGTTGAACACAAGGTAACTTTTCTTTGTATGTTGTCAGACAATGGAAGGGCAAACCTTTTTGATACACGAAGAGAACCTGTTAGAGATTAAGGTTGTCATTGATGGCTTCCTTATCTTTACTATTTTGGGTCACTTGGCCTGGAACAATTATGCAGCCAGTGTAATGAAATTCTTGTGTGAATGCTTATTTAAAACAAGGGACTTAGAATATTGACGCCAAGCATCTAAAGAATGGTGCAGTAGTGACAGCCTTTCACATCTGTCTCGTACAGCTTTACTTTTAATCCCCAACGTGGATATCCTGTGAGGTCGCTCTCCCAGGCTCTGTCCTCGTGGCGTATGGGAGCGTAGCATCTTCTGGTGCTGTGATGTACAGTCCCGTTCCACAACGTTGGAGAACATGCATGTCCCCAGCCTTCGTGCTGGTGCGGACATCATCCTGTATATTCCTACAACTTCCCAGAGCCTTCTGGCTATTACTGGGGAGAAAAACCATGCAGGATACATAATGTGAATAATCTATAATGTTTCCAATCTGTTTATGCTGTTCGAGTAACTTTTTTTTTTTTTTTTTTTTTCTCTCTAGGTGGAAACATTTTCTGGTGTCTACAAGAAACTCACAGGCAAAGATGTGATTTTTGAATTCCCAGAATTTCAGCTGTAAAGTGCTAATGATGTAATTAAAAAAAAAAATACTTGTACTTTTGTCTTTTGTGGGGTTTTTTTTTCCCCTAGAAACTTTAAGCTGCTGTTTTTTGTACAGAGAATAATTGCTTAATCAGTGGGAAGTAAATGTATTTGTTATTTACAGCTTGATCCATGAGTGACCTGCTTATACTTTTAGTGCGGCTCTAAGAAATATGTGCGTTGTCCCACTGGTGCTCAGGGATGGGGTGCCGGCATGAAATATCACCATTCTGTAGTGTAGTATACAGCCACGTGCTAGGTTTCGTCCTGCCCACTGGAAGGCTTAATCATAGAGATGACCATAGACATCTAAGTGCCCGGTGGGTGGGGTGAAATGTCAGAGGGCGTAAACTAGACTGGGAGAGCAGTGACTTTTTTTTTTTTTTTTTTTTTTCTTCTTGGTGTTGCTTCCTATTTAGGGGGGGGGGATATGCAGACATATAGGTTAGTAGCACGGTGCAACACATTGAGGGAGATTTCCAAAAGTGGAGCACACAGAATCTGGTGCAGCTGTGCATAGTACCCCATCATATTCAATTAAACTTGGACAATAAAAACCTGGTCCCTCTCTCCCTCTCTCCCTCTCTCCCTCTCTCCCTCTCTCCCTCTCTCCCTCTCTCCCTCTCTCCCTCTCTCCCTCTCTCCCTCTCTCCCTCTCTCCCTCTCTCCCTCTCTCCCTCTCTCCCTCTCTCCCTCCCAGTCAGTCCCCTCCCCCCACAGTTAAACACCTAGCAGGGAACATATTTAACCCCTTGATCACCACTAGTGTTAACCCCTTCCCTGCCAGTGTCATACAGTAATCATTGCATTTTCTTTCTCGAACATCACGGGACAAAGAGCCACAGTAATTACTGATGGGTTATATAGGTGTCACTGGTGATTGGACACTGGCACACCCTATCAGGAAGTTCAACCCCCTATATAATCCCTCCCCCTTGCAGGGATACCTCAGTTTTTACGCCAGTGTCTTAGGTGATGGACGTGTAAAGATGTCCTGTGCTGAGCTCCAAAGGGAATATCCTAAGATCCTATACTGGGGCAAGCCAGGCGAACCGGATCCATTCAAAGTGTCTTTTCATGGCCGAATTGAATGGTACCCGGGCCTCGCGTCCGAAAAAAACGAGGTTTTACCCGTAATGCTTCTCTTTTTAGAGAGCTGGACCCCGCAGATCAGAAAATGGCTTTAAACTTCCTAATTTCTGGCGTGGTGCTTTACGGTCCCAGAACTGTTGGATCCCCCTATTCGTAGGGGGCCCCAGTCTCTGACGGTTTTTTCAAACGGAGCCCACCGTGAGAGGTGAAGATTGGGTCTGTGTAAACAGCACCCTGCGGCTGGATAAGGTAAGAGGAGATTCCACAGAATTTTTGAGTTCTAGTGGCTTTTCTCCTTTAAGGTAAATGCATGCTATGCCTATTGTGACCACCGGGGGCTGCCAAGAGCACAAACCTGCACATGCTGATTGTCTGTCTCAGGTGTTTTCATCGCTGATTATGTCCCAGCGTCTCAAGCAGGCTGCAAACAGGTAAGATGGAAAGGGGGATTTCTCATGTTTGAATGTTCCCCCCCTAGGCTAGAGAGGGGCCACAGGGGTCTAGAAAGTGGTTATACCACCCGGGCTCTGCGGCCTAATGTCCACCATCTCTGAAGATAGCCGTTTAGGCAGATCTTGTTACCAGTCTCAACCCCTTCCCCCCCCCCCCCCCCCCCCCCCCCCCCCCCCCCCCCCCATCCCCAGCCTTTTTCCAGAAGCATGACAGGAGAGTCGACAGTGCAGGAAGCGCTCGTTTTTTTCAAAACTTGAAGGGGGGGGGGCGGTAGAGGAGGGGGCGGGACATCAGCACAGGTGCTTAGACTCCCACTCAGGCCAGCTGCAGGCTATTAAAGGCACTCTGTACAGGTGCACTCAGCCTTCTGAGAGACACAGAGCTGACGGTCGCATGTAAGGTGGGACACAGGCATTCTCCTAGGCAGCATTTACTGAAGTAACACCAGACTGAGCATTGGGTAGCAAGGCTTTTAGCCAGACTACATCGCTCAGCGGGCAGTGTTCATTTGTATACCTCACACCTTGTTGCTTTGCACTATGGGTAGAAGAGGTTCAAGCACCCCAGGAACCAGAGACACTAGGGGATCTCGTTCAGGTTCTGAGGGCCCCCTGTCGGCAGCATGCCCCCCCCCCCTAAAGATGGGCCAGGGAGAGCCATCGGGGTCAGGGGCTACACCTCTTCTGGCACTTCAGCCCCTGTATATATTACACAAGAGGTTTTTTCCTCAACCATTAATGGTATAGAGCAGTGATATGTAATTAGTGGACCTCCAGCTGTTGCAGAATTACAAGTCCCATGAGGCATAGCGAGAGTCTGACAGCCACAAGCATGACACCCAGAGGCAAAAGCATGATGGGACTTGTAGTTTTGCAACAGCTGGAGGTCCGCTAATTGCATATCCCTGGTCTAGAGGAAAGATTAATGGCCGTGATTACGTCTTCACTCAGTGGAAGAAAATGCACTAGGCTTTCCTCTGTTCCCCAAGACCCTCAGACAGAGGAGCTCTGGGATAAAGGAGATGAATCCCTTTCAGAGGTTCAGGATGGGACGGATGATTCCTCTTCGGATTAATCAGGTGGAGAGGGACCCTCTGCGACTTCCCAAGAGGAGAAAGTCTTAGTGCAGATCCTCACTGGATTGGTCCGCTCCAGATTTAAGTTGCCCATACCTGAAACTGCTAAAGAATCTTCTGCTTTGGGGTCACTGAAACCTTTTCAAGCAGCACATGCTTTTCCTGTTCATACTTTACTTGAAAAGCTCATTTATTCTGAGTGGGATCACCCAGACAAACGTTTTTTTCCGCCGAGAAAGTTTTCAACACTTTATCCGATGGAAGAAAAGTTTATTAATGTGGGGAATACCGGCTATTGATGCCACCATTTCCTCCGTAAATAATAGCCTGACTTGTCCTGTAGACAATGCTCAGATGCTCAGGGATCCTGTAGATAAAAGGATGGAATCCCTATTGAAGGATGTTTTCTCCTTAGCAGGATCAGTGGCCCAACCCGCAGTAGCAGTGATTGGAGTCTGTCAATACTTAAGAGACCATGTTAAGCAGGTCATCAAAGTATTACCTGAACAGCAGGCCCAGGGGTTTGCTAACCTTCCAGCGGCCTTATGCTTTGTGGTTGACGCCATTAGAGATTCTATTGTGCAAACCTCCCGTCTTTCACTGGGGTTGGTGCATATACGTAGAATCCTATGGTTGAAAAATTGGTCAGCCGAAGCACCATGTAGGAAGCTACTGGCTGGGTTTCCATTTCATGGTGCAAGGTTGTTTGGAGAGGACTTGGATAACTATATCAAGAGAATCTCTTGTGGGAAAAGCACTCTCTTACCTGTCAAGAAAAAGAGTAAGCATCCCTCTTTCAAACGGACTCTTTCCCCAGCGCCGGGGGCTTCAGCCTCCAGGCAGTCTCGACGGCTGCCTCCATCGGCATCCAGAGACAAGAGTCAACCCCAGGGACAAAAGAAGTCCTGGGGAAAGAAGCCTACTAGGCAAAACACTAAGACCTCTGCATGAGGGGGCGCCCCTGCTCACTCGAGTGGGGGGAAGACTGCGACAGTTCTCAGAGCTCTGGCAGGAGGACTTCCAGGACAGATGGGTAATCTCCACGGTAACCTTAGGGTACAAGCTGGAGTTTCAGGAATTCCCCTCTCCTCGGTTCCTCAGATCAAATGTTCCCAGAGACCCAGAGAAGAAGCAGTTGCTCCTTCTAGCGTTAGAGCGACTTTTGTCGCAGGAGGTCATTATGATAGTTCCCGCAAAGGACCAGGGATTGGGCTTCTATTCCAACCTTTTTACGGTCCAAAAGCCAAATGGGGATGTCAGGCCCATTCTGGACTTAAGGGATCTGAACCGATGCCTAAGGATTCAATCCTTCCGCATGGAATCAATTCGAACAGTAGTTCCCACCCTGCAGGGAGGAGAATTTCTGGCATCAATAGACATCAGAGATGCATATCTGCATGTGCCCATTTTTCCTGCTCATCAGAAGTTTCTGCCAGGCAAAGATCACTGCTTTGAGAGAGCTGATTCTGACAGTAAGGACCAAGAAGGGTCCCTCAGTCCGCCTTTGTATGAGGCTACTAGGGAAGATGGTGTCTTCATTCGAAGCAGTTCCCTATGCTCAGTTTCACTCAAGAATGCTGCAACACAGTATTCTGTCGACCTGGAACAAGAAGGTTCAGGCATTAGACTTTCCGATGCACCTGTCGCATGCGGTGCGTCAGAGCCTCAATTGGTGGCTCATACCCGAAAACCTGCAGAAGGGGAAATCCTTTCTACCGGTTACCTGGATGGTGGTAACAACAGATGCCAGTCTGTCAGGTTGGGGAGCAGTTCTGGAACAAGCTGCGGTCCAAGGGGTATGGTCCAAGACAGAGAGGACCTTACCCATCAACGTTCTGGATATCCGGGCGATACATCTAGCTCTAAAGGCCTGGACTATCAGGCTACAGGGTTATCCAGTCAGGATCCAGTCCGACAATGCCACAGCAGTGGCTTATGTCAATCATCAGGGAGGCACCCGGAGCCGAGCTGCTCAAAGAGGTGAACCAGATCTTAGTCTGGGCAGAGATGCATGTGCCATGCATATCGGCAGTTTTCATCCCGGGAATAGAGAATTGGCAGGCGGACTATCTAAGTCGCCAGCAGTTACTTCCAGGGGAATGGTCTCTGCATCCCGACGTCTTTTGGGCCATATGCCAAAGATGGGGGGTTCCAGATGTAGATCTCTTTGCATCCCGATTCAACAAAGACAGATTTGTGGCAAGAACAAAAGATCCTCTTGCATGCGGGACGGATGCGTTGGTGATTCCGTGGCATCGGTTCTCGCTGATTTACGCATTCCCGCCTATTCTGCTATTACCACGACTCCTTCGCAGGATCAGGCAGGAAAGGAAGTCGGTACTTCTGGTGGCCCCCGCTTGGCCCAGAAGGAGTTGGTATGCAGAAATAGTAAGGATGACAGTAGGTTCCCCGTGGACACTACCGGAACGCCCAGACCTGTTATCTCAAGGTCCAGTGTTCCATCCTGCCTTACAAACGCTAAATTTGACAGTTTGACTATTGAGACCCACGTTCTGAAGAGTCGTGGGCTCTCAGGTCCTGTCATATCTACCTTGATTAATGCAAGGAAGCCAGCTTCCAGGATGATTTATCATAGTCTGGAAAGCTTATATAACCTGGTGTGAATCCAGAGGTTGGCATCCCAGGAAATATGTCATAGGTAGAATTCTTGATTTTCTACAATTAGGATTAGAGATGAAGCTGGCCTTGAGTACCATCAAGGGCCAGGTCTCTGCTTTATCAGTATTATTTCAGCGGCCACTTGCTTTGCATTCTTTGGTCCGAAACTTTATGCAGGGGGTGATGCGTCTTAATCCTCCGGTTAAAGCGCCCCTAAACCCCTGGGACTTGAATTTGGTCCTGGCTGTGTTACAGAAACAGCCTTTTGAACCAATAAGTCAGATTCCTTTGGTCTTGTTGACAAGGAAATTAATTTTTCTGGTGTAAATAATGATATTTGAAGCGCTTCACAATGTGCATGAAAATTAATATATAAGAATAAATATAAATAGTCAAATAAATCCAGCGGTGAGTAAAAATTCCTAAAAAAATCCAGCAATCAAAATAGTGCAGGCACTGAATCTGCTCCTGTCTAAGGCGGCTGACTGCTATAGTAAAACCTGCATATGCCTTATCATTATAAGGCACACGTGAGTGGATTGAAGTTTGCCTGTGTACCTTGGTATCCTAACTATTGCACAATGATTGTTTTTTTTCTCTTATCTGCCTGTTTATGATTCTCACATTGGTTGTGAATAGAAGCAAAAAGCACATTGTTACTATGAAAGTCAATGAACACCTTGATTAAGCAAGTGTTTTTAAACAGCTTTGCTAGTGATCAAAAGCTCTATACCAATCAGGATTCTACACCTGTATAATTGAACCTTCTGAATACATCCCTATATATTTTTATGTGAATTTTTTTTTACACATTTGGTGTCACTAATTTTTTATAATTTTACACTATTTTGATTGCTGGATTTTTTAGGAATTTTTACTCACCGCTGGATTTATTTGACTATTTATTTTTATATTTATTCTTATATATTCATTTTCATGCACATTGTGAAGCGCTTCAAATATTATTCTTTTTAAGTGACTCTGAAAACACACTTTTGATAGCAGCCTCACTTGGTTTTATGTGTAATTATCAGCTATTTAGCATCACAGCGCTTTGTGTTTTATATATAATTTTTCTGGTGGCCATCTCTTCTGCTAGAAGAGTATCAGAATTAGCAGCTCTTTCCTGTAAGGAGCCTTATTTGATTATACACAAGGATAGAGTGGTACTACGCCCTCATCCTAGTTTTTTACCGAAGGTGGTTTCTGATTTTCATTTAAACCAAGACATTGTTCTACTTTTTTTTTTTTTTTTCCCAGATCCCTGCTCTCTGGGAGAGAGATCTCTACATTTGTTGGATGTAGTAAGAGCAGTTAAGGCCTATCTAGGGGCAACTGCTCAGATCCGCAAGACGGATGTTTTGTTTGTGCTGCCAGAGGGTCCCAATAGAGGACAGGCAGCGTCAAAAGCTACCATTTCTAAATGGATTAGACAGTTGATCATTCAAGCTTACGGTTTGAAACAGAAGATTCCTCCGTTTCAGATCAGGGCACATTCCACAAGGGCTATTGGTGTTTCTTGGGCAGTGCATCACCAGGCCTCTATGGCTCAAATCTGCAAGGCCGCAACCTGGTCTTCAGTTCATACAGTCACCAGTTTCTATCAGGTGGATGTGAGAAGGCATGAGGATATCGCCTTTGGGCGTAGTGTGCTGCAGGCAGCGGTACAGGGTCCTCAGGTCTGATTGCACCCTACTTTGTCGTGGTTCCCCCCTCAGGTAGCATTGCTCTGGGACATCCCATCAGTAATTACTGTGGCTCTGTGTCCCGTGATGTTCGAGAAAGAAAATAGGATTTTTTAAAACAGCTTACCTGTAAAATCCTTTTTCTTTCGAAGGACATCACGGGACACAGAGGTCCCGCCCCTCTTCTAATACACTATATTGCTTGGCTACAAAACTGAGGTATCCCTGCAAGGGGGAGGGATTATATAGGGGGTTGAACTTCCTGATAGGGTGTGCCAGTGTCCAATCACCAGCGATACCTATATAACCCATCAGTAATTACTGTGGCTCTGTGTCCTGTGATGTCCTTCGAAAGAAAAGGATTTTACATGTAAGCTGTTTAAAAAAAAAAAATAGGATTTTTTAATAGTACTGATTGCTGTATAAATGTCACTCATCCCAAAAAAGTGTGCCCGATTTTTGTCCATCGCAATCCAGCTAGATCGCTGCAAATACTAGTAAAAATTAAAAAATGCCATACATCTATTCCCTATTTTTTTTTTTTTTTTTTTTTTGACACTATAGCTTTTGCGCCAACCAATCAATATACGCTTTTATTGCAATTTTTCTCCCCTCACCTTCCAGGACAGCTACTTGAGAGATGATCGGCTCCGCCCTTTACAGGAAACACAAATCAGAATTTAAAAGGCCCCTCCCTTTCCTCTGACCCTCAGTTGTTTTGTGTTTCCAGCCCCTCCAGGAGCACCGACACGTTTGTTCTTTTCTTATGGTCTGGTAACTGTGGTTGGTGGACCCCCCTTCTCTGGTTTCATCCAGGACTAGTTGTGGCCAAGTCCTGGATGATGGTCTGTACCAGAAGGGTTTCCTATTTCTAAGGGTTACTTGCCTTTGTAAATGGTGGCAACTCCCTTCCTTTCCCCAGCGCTGCTGTGTGGAACTGTGTCCTACTAAATGCTTCAGTCCAGTGTACCGAGATGGCGTCAGGAGGACTTCCGGTGATGCAGCAAAATGGCGCCGGAACCGGAAGTCACATGACGCACTTCTGGACGCTGAGTTTTTATAAGGAGCATGGTGTGGAGACACTGAGGACATGCTGCAGGGGAATGGCCTGCTAAAAACGCCATTCTAGGCGCAGTTTTTGCAGTACAGCAGCAGTCTTCTCTACGACCGTTCTCCGCTTGCTTCATGGAGCCTGAGGACAGGTCTGAGGATGGAACGTCCGCTCGTATTGAACCAGCGGCAGCATCCGGGTCCCATACTGCCCCTAAGGTAAGCCCTGGTCTGTGGATAGCTACAGCAAGGGACTTTTTTTTTGTATGGATCCTTTTTATTCATGGCCCTTGTTTCTGCTCTCTTCTAGGCCAAACCGGTGAAGAAGAAATGTGGGAACTGTAGAGCCAGGCTCTCTGATAGTTATAAAAAGCTATTTTGTGAGGATTGTATCCCACCCAGAGCTAGTTCAGAGTCTTCCTCCTTTAAGGAGTTAATGACTTCTATGAAGGAGGTAGTGGATTCTTTTCAGTCACTGAATGACAGGGTTACTAGTATAGGCCCTCCCTCTTCTAGACCCATAGCTCAAGATCCTTCAACCTCTGCCAAGTTCCTTCCCTTATTAGTATCTGAGACTATTAGTTCACGCAATGCCTCTGATCTGGAGGAAGGTGAGAAGTCAGTCTCTTCATCTGATGAAAAGTTTGCATCAGAGGAAGATACAGGTAGCTCATCCAAGTATCTTTCCAGTTGAGGATATTGATGAACTATTAAAAGCAATTTATACCTCAGAGCAGATTGAGATGCCACAGTATGCTCAATCTGTACAGGATAAAATGTATAGGGGCCTTCAGGGACGGAAATCTAGAACCTTTCTGGTACATCAGTCTCTTAGACATGATTTTATCTGAATGGAAAGAACCTGAAAAAAGGTTGTTCCAATCCAGAGGACACAAAAGAAGATTTCCTTTTCAGCCTGACTTTGAGTAGGTTTTCTTTAAGTGTCCTAGATTAGATGCCCCTATGTCGCAGGTGTCCAAAAGATCAGATCTTTCTTTTGAGGATTCTGGGGTTCTTAAGGATCAAATGGATAGGAAGGCCGACTCATTACTGCATAGGGCCTGGGATGCTTCAGCTTTTTCTTTAGGCCCAGCGGTAGCATCTACCTGTGTGGCTAAAAATTTAGACGTATGGGTTCAGCGTCTAGATGATCTTCTGGCATCTAACACCCCCAAGAAAGAGATTAGAGAATCCCTCCCACTCATTGCCAAGTCAGTCCCCTTCTTAGCTGATGCAGCAGCAGATTCGGTGAAATCCGCAGCTAGGGCTTCTGCTCTCATTAATTCAGCTAGGCGAGCTATCTGGCTTAAATCTTGGGAAGGTGACCTTACCTCCAAGAATAAGCTCTGTGGCATTCCTTTCAAAGGCAAACTGTTGTTTGGTTCTTCCTTAGAAGAAGTCTTATCTCGTTCCTCCTGAGAAAGGTAAACGATTCCCTTCTTCCCAAAGGAATAAGCCCCAGAATAAGAGGCCTTTTCGTGGCTTCCAAAACTAGGCTAATTTTAAAGGCAACAGGCTAAAAAAGTTTTTTTTTTTTTCTTACCCACCTGCCAAGAGACGGCAAGCCATGTTAAATTTGATCTCTGTGTGGGAAACAGAGGGAGTTATTTCTCCTGTCCCAGAAGATCCGTGGATTTTATTCTCACGTCTTTCAAGAAGAAAGACGTGGTCAAGAAAGCTTCCGGCGGCTTTCGTCTGGGCATAAATTTAAGCGTCCTGAACCAATACATTGTTTACAGACGTTTCTGTATGGAGAACATTTATTCAGTGAGAAATCTTCATGGTGACCCTGGACCTTCAGGACGCTTCATGTACCAATCTGCCAGAGCCTCCGAAGGTTCCTCAGGTTTGCAGTGCTCGTGGGAAACGAGCCGTCTCATTGGCAGTTCAATGCCCTTCCTTTTGGTCTCTCAGCAGCACCGAGGATTTTCACAAAAATCATTGCCGAAGTCATGGCCTTTTTTCGGATTCAAGATGTATCAATCGTCCCATATCTAGATGATTTTTTTGAATTTTTTTTTTTTTTTTCTCAGGGCAAGGAGTCCCTTATTCAAGACCTACAGTTTGGTTTTGCAGACCTTTCAAAAATTAGGGTGGAAGGTCAACCAACAGAAGTCTTGCCTAGTACCCTCACAGAGCATACTTTTCCTGGGTTATCTAATAGACTCTGCCCTAAAGATTTTTCTTCCCGAAGAGAAAATTGTGAAAATTCTTCTCTCTGTGCAGACCTTCAAACTGCTCCCTCAGATCTCCCTTCGGCGAATCATGCAGTTGCTGGGCCTAATGACTGCAGCCATTCCAGGGGTGCCTTGGGCTCAATTGCACTCCAGACCCCTTCCGGCTTTTCTTTTGCTCCATTGGAATTGCAGGAAAAATTCTCTGGATCAGCTGGTAAAACTACCAGAAGGGAATTTTCTAGGTCTCGCCTGGTGGGAGCAGCGAGAACATCTGCAGAGGGGGAAGGATTAGGCACAAAATTGCCCTGTCAAGATTACCACAGATGCCAGTCTGTGGGGTTGGGGTGATCACTCACAGGGTTGGCAGGCTCAAGGAGCCTGGTTGCCAGAGGAAGCAGGTCGCTCCTCGAATTTCAGAGAACTTCTGGCTGTGAGGAAAGCAGTTATGTCTCTGGGAGAGAGGGTATATTCAAAGGACCTTTTAATATTTTCAGACAATGCCACAACAGTGGCGTACTTGAACAAGCAAGGGGGCACTCGCTCGGAATCACTTCTGTCGTTAACGCAGCAGATTCTGTCCTGGGCAGAGATCTATGTCTCTTCAGTAAGGGCAGTTCACATCAAGGTCAGAAAATGTGCTGGCGGACTTTCTGAGCAGAGTGAGCATCAGTTCCAGCGGTTGGGAACTACATCAAGGCACGTTCCAGGAGGTGGTGCTAAGATGGGGTCTCCCCACAGTGGATCTTTTTGCCTCCAGTCTCGACAAGAAACTACCGGCGTTCTCTCTGGAGAGAGAAACAGAGTCCTTGGGGACGGATGCACTGTCCTTCCCTTGGGACTTCAGCCTGGCCTATGCCTTTCCTCTTTTTCCCCTTTTGCCCCTAGTGGTTTGAAAAATTATTCAGGACAGAGCAGAAGTCGTTCTGATTGCCCCCTGGTGGCCCAGGATGAGTTGGTTCTCCTCTCTGAAGGCCCTATCTGTGTATCCTCCCTGGCCCCTTCCAGTTCGAAAGTATCTACTCTATCAGGGACCGGTATTGCATCCAAACCCTCATACCTTCCATTTGACGGCCTGGAGGCTGAGCAGCGCATCCTACAGTTAAATGGATGTTCAGAGAGGGTTATTCAGACTGTCCTGGACAGCCGTAATTTAGTCACAAGAAGAATCTATGGGAAAGTTTGGAAAACTTTTATTTCCTGGCAAAGGAAATCCGGTTTAGATTCTTTTTCCACTCCCTGCATTTTAGATTTTCTGCAGGAGGGAGTGGAAAAGGGGCTCTCTGTCAACACCCTTAGGGTTCAGGTTGCTGCCCTATCTTTATTTTCAGAGAGAAGACTAGCGGTAGATCCCTTAGTCAGGAGGTTTCTTTTAGCCAGATCTAGGCATACTTCCAGGATCCTCAAACATGTTCCTCCCTGGGATCTGTTGTTGGTATTAAATGCACTAACAAGGGCTCCTTTTGAGCCTTTGCATGAGGCTTCCCTGAAAATTATTTCTTTGAAGTTGTCCTTCCTTTTGGCTATTGCGTCAGGGCGAAGGATTTCTGATCTAGAGTCTCTTTCCTGTAAAGATCCCTTCCTGAGGATTTTAGCGGACAGGGTGGTGATTAAACCCGATCCACTCTATTTACCCAAAGTTTCTTCCAACTTTCATAGGTCCCAGGAGGTAGTCCTCCCTAGTTTCTGCACCTCTCCCAAAAATGCGGAAGGGGAAAGGTTTGGTCTTTTAGACGTAAAGAGATGTCTTCTACTTTATCTAGAAATGACCAGTGGGTTTAGGAGTTCCTCCCAACTGTTAGTTTTGTTCACTGACCCCAAGAAGGGGTCCAAAGCATCTAAAAGTTCTATTGCTAGGTGGATTAGGGGAGCGATCTGTGAGGCATATAAAGCATCAGGTTGCACCCCTCCTTCTAGAATTAGGGCCCATTCAACGAGATCCATGCCCACATACCTTTATACCTACCTCACTTATATATTTAATGATACATAAGTGATTAAAACCTTTTATCTATATATGAATCAACCCATGAAATTAAGAACGAATGATATCTGTTCGAAAAGGGTAACAATCTAATTTATTTAAACTTACTATTGTACAGAAAAGAAACTTGTGTTAATATGAGATTAGCAACTATAACATAAATGATATAACCTTAAAACAACAATGTTACCAATGATAATAAATATTGCCA
This sequence comes from Aquarana catesbeiana, assembly GCF_042186555.1. Lineage (NCBI taxonomy): Eukaryota > Metazoa > Chordata > Amphibia > Anura > Ranidae > Aquarana > Aquarana catesbeiana. The sequence continues at coordinate 106,358,085 of NC_133327.1, read as the reverse complement.
TAATGGTCATACCCATGCTATCAAGAGATTAATAAGGTATTACGGCCAAATCCTACGATAGAAAAGGTTACAGGAAAGAAAAGAGACATAGAGATACATTGTATGGAGAAGTCTTACGTAACCATCCTGCATCTAGACCGTCCGCCCGAGAAGAGACCTAGCCCTCCCCAGGTATTTGGTTGTATGTTGTTAGAACCCACTCCCACCAATCAGAACTCAGGGTCACCTCATTGGTTCAGAAGTGGCATTGAATCCTGATTGGCTACCCCTGAAGAGTACCTTTTTAACTATCTCTTGATTTCCAACCGTCAGCCCTCTGTGATATACCATAAATTAGCATTACAAGGACTCAAGAGACGCAATGTCTGCCCTGGCTCTCTCTACGAACAATAGGGTAACTTAGTTACTATGCGGATAGCAGGCCAACACAAAAGGTGTATTTGAGATGCCAATCAGTTAAATAGGCCCACCTTCTAGTACACATGTTCCTATAAAAAATACACCCATAAATATATATTATATATATATATATATATACACACATACACATACATACATACAGATAGATAGATATATTCATACATACACGTACATATCATACAAAATGGGGCCTGGTAATCTAATTAGAAAGTCCTCGCGATGGTACGCTTGAATCTCATTGATATAAATATGGAATTCAATATCTCCATCACATTTCCCCCTGAAGTTCATTCTTGAACTTATGTCCTCCTTCAATGATCTTGCACCCACCCACAAAAGCCCAGAAGCCCGACCCTTCCCCACCACCACTGCGGCCTCCTCTTCCTTTCTTGAACACGCTGGAACTCCTCAAAGTAGGCTTAAGATAGTAAAGAAATCCTGGTCCTTTGGAGACTTCATCCAAACCATGAGTGTCTGTATTGCAATGTTTCATCACTTCTCTGCCTTGGAGGAGCGGAACTCCAACATTGATGGCGGGATCCTGGCATATCTAGTCCTGTATCTTTGCAAGACCATGTAATGGTTGCATCGATTGGATCGGACCGCGAGACAGCACTTTTCAGCATGGTGAAGGAAAGTCCAGGAAAGTCTTATTCGTGACACATATATCTCAAGAAATAACTTGGTGGTCGCTGCTTCTTCAGGTGGGGTCGGGCGGGCCTCCAGACAGTTGTGCATGAATACAAAAAGAGAGAGAAGAACATTAGTGTACAGATATTGGAGAAATTCTGGACAGGAACAGAGTGTTGGCCATTAAAACTAAATACTCATAAAGGGTGTAATGTGGACGAGTAGAGTGGGTTCCCCACAGGGTACAGAGTCTGAGCAACAGCCAGTATCATCCATGGCCCTTGATGGTAGGGATAGACAATACTGTCTGTTATTGCCAGGTCCCTGGGTTCACCACGCCTGCTCACGGGGCTCAGGTTAAAGTAGTAGGTAGACTAGGGGAGGTGAAATTACATTAAGACATAAAACTGGATGTCCAGGGATACTTTAATTAAAATATGGTACTTGCGGGCAGGCAAAGTCTTTTTTTTAAAGAAAAATGATGTGACTGATGTCTTAGTTACATTATCTTGAGAAGATAAATGATAGAAACCAAAAGGAAAAACTTAGAGAGCATAATATTAAAGAAGAAAAAGGAATAGAAGAGAGGTGAGTAATGAAAATGAACAGGAAAAATAGTGGGAATAATAATGAAAAAAAGAACAAAAAAACGGAAAAAACTACAGATTGAACGCTGCTCCAACCAAGACTGTTAAAGAGCCTTGAATCTGTATATAAAAAAAAAAATGAATACATTGGTTAAAAAAACATAATAAAAAAATAAAAACAAAAAACAAAACAAATGTTTTTCTAAAAAAAACTCCTCTCCCATTAACAGTATTTTTGCAGGTCAGGTACACAGATATTAACAACAAAAGGGAGAGGGAAAAAAAAAATAAAAAATAAAAAATGATTAAAACTTTTGGAATTTAGGTAAACCTGACTGCACTTTATTACTAAAAATTGAAGAGGCTTATCCCTGGAACAAGAAAAATATAGTTCTAGGGTCCTCTCTTAAATGCGCAACTTCTTTGTACTGGTCTGGATTGGATATGGCTTCCTCAGAGATTTGTTTCTGAGTTAGTGGCCTTTCTGTTCCTTGAGAGAAGATACCTTGTTGAGGTACACATTCTCATAGCTTTGGCATTCATTCTCCTGATAGTAACGCACATTATTACCTGCATCAGGAAAAGCAATAAGGCTGCACAGGTTAGGACAACAACAGGGTGGAGCAAAATGTTTAGGAAAGCTGTAGCGTTCAGACTATACCCAAATAAACTTTCCCACCAGGAAATCTTAGCATTTGCGTCTAAAGCGTGGGATACTTGGATCAGTCTATTTTGATCATGGGTGAGTCGTATGGTGGCTTGTTTTTCAGCATCTCCTAGTACATTTAATATTTCATCCTGTTGTCCGAAATCCATCAGCCAAGCTTTTAACTCAGCCCCAAATCCCAGAGGAAGTTTCTGTAGGTGTAAGGGGATGTCAGGTTTGCTATAAAACCTTTCTTCAGGGGTGATCGGGGTACAACCCGGTGTTTCTGCTATATCTATGCCACGGGCCAGAGGAGGTGTACTATAGACTCCCCGAGGTAGTGTACCCTGCTGGGTACCATTTAACCTGATGCTGAAAACAGTGCATCATTAGACATGTGATACTAGCACCAGTACCCTGGTCTCCAGTCTCAAGTAGTTTTAACTTTGCTTAGGACCAGTTGGGACACTACCCCGGCATCCATTAGACATGACCCCCCCTGTGCCAGCATTATTGCCTTTTCCCATAGCACAACCCTTACCTTCCTCTAGCACTCATCAGTACCAGTCATCTGAGGCTGTCCAGACTCAAACCATCAGAACAAGATGGACTCCGGGGTGTAATCCAGTAGAGTCTGATAGGATAGTGCCCAGATTGACCGTGATATCTGCACAATGTTCCATCCCTGCCATTAGGGATGAGACCAGTGCAAGTAAGATTTTTGACGATCCTGGAACTGAGTCATCCACCAATCTATTACGACTCATAGGCAACCTGGATACTACCCCCACCTGTCTGTCCCTGCAAAGTGAGGCTGGACAGAGCAAGTTGGCTTTCCTAACCCCTTCCCTGATATGTAGCACAAGACCCCCCAATGTGATCCTGAATAGCTCCAGCTCCATAGTGTTTTAAGGTACCCAGTGTCCCACCTCCAGCTCCAAAGACAGTCTCCATTAAGCCTCTCTTTCCTAAGGATGGGAAATAGTCAGAATACCCGGATTGAAAACCACCTGCCACCAGGTACACAAGTTTCTTTATAGAGGCTGCACACCTTATGGGGCACTGGTCTTCCTGTCATGCAGGACACAGACCACTAGTTAAGGTACGCAAGGAGTCTAGGACAGGAAGGACAACTATGGCTATCCACTGAGGAGAATACAGCGTGCCCACACAACTCCATCCCTGTGCCTGGATTTCAGAGACCATGCCCAGGGTATACAATGCACCTCTACCTATGGTTAGGTTCAAAGAACCCTCTAGTTCCCTGACTAACGTTACATCGGTATTCCTTAGGACACAGAAACAAACTCGTCTATGTCCCAACTAATACCCAGGTGCTTCCTTCCCAGCAATGACCTCTCCATCCAGAACACAGAGTGCAATATACACAATCTTCCTGCATAACTCTTCTCCAGGCTCTCCCAAAACTATACACTCTCAACTTGTATGCCATCAGGCAGGCCCTCATACTACACATCTGAAGGTAAATCTGAAGGAAATTGGAAAACAAAAATTGCATAATGTGTATCCAACTCGAGGAACTTCTGCTACCAAACACAACTGGCCAAAGGGCAAAGAAATATCCCTTGCAGCACTGAGGCGCCAGGATCACTGAACAGTAGTGGGTACACGAGCCAACCCTTTAAAGCCAGGAAACCCAATTATCGAATCTGAGAAAAAAAACACCAATAAAATTTAGTAATAAATATTCAATTTTCCTCCTAGAAACAAAATAATCCAATGGTTATATACCTGTAACAATACATTAGCATATGAAACACAAATATACATTACATTACATTACATTACATAAACAGTGCACTTTTTTTTTTTTTTTTTTTAAGATACCAAAAAATTGTTGAGCTCAACTTATCATTAATATGTATTACTTAATACACATTAATACCACGTGGATTTTTTGTTTTATGGTATACCAATAATTCCAAAAAAATAAATTCATTCACCATGGTTGAAAAAAATTAGCAATCCGTAAAAAAACTTTTAGCAGTACCATTTGTCAACAGATCATAATACCTCACCACAAAGAACCTCTGCAGTACTGTTTTCCTGAAAAACAAAGTCATTTTAGTACATGTATCTTATAATTCACTAGTACAGATAATTTTCTTGGCTCAGGTCATTTGCATGTCAATACAGTTCGCTGCACCTTTTCACAGACCTGGTGAAAAAGAAGGGGGGTCATTTGGGTGGGCTGTCAGCAGCTGAGAACAAACGTCACACAACACGACATATATTACATACTCCACACACCCTCACACAATTGGCTAGGTTAACGATGACCTCTAGACATCACACATCAGCATGTTTTCTATAATACCCTGTACTTCTTCTTAAACCCATAACATCTGTTTGGTAAGGTTAAAATTCTTTCAGAGATCCATCCCTTTTCATTAGCCCCTTCTCAGCTGTATGGACGCATTCTCAGGAGTTTGGAATGATTTCTCCTTAAATCCCATAGTAATAACATTCACTTCCTCTGTTTTATTTGCTGACTCCAGCATCCATATAAATAACGTGTCTTTTTCATATGGCCGTATCATCTTTCTGTGGTGAGCAAGGTACAGATTTTCCCAAGCTTTTTGGCTTAAAATGACCTCTTTTAAAATACTTCTTCCCAGTCCAACGATCCCAATCTTGCAAATATTTCACAACCCAAGGTCCATATCTATCTATCATCTCTTCCCTTGGGGTCATTTGATAGGGTTTACCCCATTCAGACCCCCTCTTTGAAGCGATTAGATTACCCATCCTTTAAGGACTCCGGACCTTGAACTGATTCCCCAACCTTTTTACAGGTTGCCTTTACTTCAGAGGTAGCTACTCTCTGACCAAGAATTGGGTTGACAGGTACCGCCCCTGTCACCCTTGCCGATTTTTTTTTTCACTACTTGTCAGAACAATTTTTTCCCGGACTCTGCGTACAGAGAACCCCGCGCTTTACTATTGGAGCGGTTATGGTTTGCGCCTTTATCACGATAACCGGCCCCCGCATTCCGATTATTTTACACGGCCTGAGCGGGCTGCTAGCGTACTACTCCTAATGTTCCCTGGTCTGACTATAGTCCTTCAAAAAAAATAGCGTGGAGATTTTCCAAACTATAATAGTTCAATCTCCCCCGTGGACTTTTCAGAGGTATTCTAAAGGAAATGCTTAACGAAGGGCTATTACTTCTGTTATCTCCATAATGATTAACATAAACTTGGATAATCAGGACCCTATGGTACAGGAGGCAGTTAACTGATGCACACCTAATTTCAATATGATTGGTATCAGTTTACAATATAGCCAGTGTATACAGGTCTAATTACAAAGCTCACCATCCACAGTTAGTAGTTTACAAAGAGACAGATCCATACTAGGGCTGAAACAACTAATCGACTAATCTACAACCAATCGACCACAAAATCATTTGACTACTACCTTCACAATCAATCAATCGGCCGGTAACACAATGGAGGTTAAAAAACAAAAACAAAATGATCCCTCTATAGTACAAAAAGAGCAAACAATCGCAAACGTAAATATAACTTTCACCATTCTACAGTAAAAAATGAACCCCTTACAGTAGTGACTATCTGCTCCCCCCTGCACCACAAAGGGCCAACCCTAACCTTCTCAACCCCATTATGTTAATAAACGTCTTAGACCTGGTTCACATCTATGTGCTTCTGATGCCTTTTGCAGAAACACACTACAGTTCATTCACTTGGCCTCCCATGAGACACGTTCACATCCATGCCCCCCCCCAGCATATTTGGAAAGGGTCAGGGACTCCCTCCTTAATGCAAAACAGCGCCTCTTCTGTTCAATACACTTCAATGGAGAAGCTGCAGAAAAACATACAATGCACCCCTGCAGCAACCCGTGTCCTCCAATCTGACCTACAACAACCTGGCCAGAAAAAACAAAAAACGCAAATTGCAGCAAAATCACATGCAAGAAAATCGAAAACGCACAGCAAAAAGCACTGCAGAAATAGATAAAAAACAAACTGCATAGGCGTGCACCAAGCCTCATGCTGGCCACACAGATCAATTTTCAGACAGGAATATTCAGACGAAAAATCTTTGTACCTTCGCTGAATGGAAAAAAAATTTTAACTTGTTTTTAACATTCTGTTTTTAAAATCAATGTAATTTCTGAATGAAAACCACATACACTGTCTGACAATTCCCTTGACCAAGAAGTTCCCTATTATCTCCAAATCTTCCCATCACTGTGGTTGAAAATAAACGTCGACCCGACCCCACTAACGATTAGAAAATCAAACGAACGCTCCCAAAAATGACACCCTTCTTAAAAAGAAGACATTGGGTTTTTTTTTGTTTAAATAAAAAAATTTGATCTCTGAGTCTGATGATATCCGCCAGACTCACCCCCCACAGTACACACAGCATCTCTCCTCTAATAGTCCACACAGTACATCTCTTCTGTCTGCCACTCCCAGAGTGCACCAAACATCCTGCTCCCTAACCATAACTGCATAGAGAGATCTAAGAATAAATTGCCCCCTTCCTAAACTCTTGCAGGATATACAATACAAGTCTCAAAACAATGAATTGCCCTCTGAAGAACTCCAAAAATATTTTAAAAACACGCACCGCTAAAAGTACAAAAACTCAGTTGAAGCTATTAAATTCGATGCAAAGTAGACTGGATGGCTACACCCATACAAAGGAATTGGAGCAGCTTCCCCTCTGGGATGATTTACAGGCTAAAAAGCACAAATTTTTAAAACTGCACTTCTCAAAATGGCCGCCGACCATGGCCTCATGGTGACTACAACAAAACCCAGGCCACAACAAAATGGTGCATTTTCCCACAAAACAGAAATCCAATACAAAAATCACCACTCTTCTACTGAAGAGTTGACAAAAAGTACAAACACAGAACACCTACAAAAGCTTACATTCACTTAAAACAGAAATAATGCCTAGAAACAAAATGGTGGCTCATGTCACATGGTTTCACACACAAAGGAATGGTGGCTACACCTTCCCCTATAGGATGACCCACAGGCCAAACAGCACAAACAAAAGCCAGGCCACGACCACATGGTAGACTACAGCAAGATGGCCGATGAAAACCACAGCACAGTCACATGGTAACAACAAAAGGAAATGGCAGAGGAAGGCCAGGCCACAACAAAATGGTGCATTTTCCCGCCAAAACTAAAATTTCTCCCTACAAAATTACACATTTGAGATACTAAATGAACACTTACAAACATTTCATTCTGCATATCACTAGGGACCCTGGCAGGCCTCAAATACAGGCTCTCCAACCAAACAACACATCCGAAAAAAACAAAAGTTACAAAAAAAATAAACTGGTATTTGCAAATGAACATCGAGCCACAGTCTCACGGCAAACCACAAAATGGCCAATGAGAAAAAGGGCACACTAAAACACCAACATGTGAAATGCAATTGTTGATCCTGCTAAATCAGACTTCTTCACTAGACTCCTTTCTCCACAAAGACTGACTACACATTTGTAAATGCACACTTAACCATAGACACACAGTTTAGGAACAGTTCCACTGAAAAGTATGTAATCTTGACGCACAATTGAGAGTGCACACTTAGCAACACATGCTTTACAATGAAATAACAACGCCACAATATAACACAGCTCAAACGTACCCACTTTTCTCAAAGAAAGTTCAATCCTTCTTCTGGCATCAGCTTTCACAGAAAAAACATCTCAGAAATACAAACAGCGTTTCTGGGATCCTGAGACCATCCCACCCACAGTGAATGCTTGCATGGTCTTTTCATCTCAAAAACAAAAAGAAACCCTCCCTCTTCCTATTGTGTACAGGGAGTAGCCCTTTCCACATACATATCCTAATGTAACAACCTTGGAACAGCGAGCCTGGCTGCTCCTCCCCCGTGCATGGCCACAAACATGCAGTTGCTTACAAAACCCACACATTGCAGGTTGCAACTAATCCCACATCTATAATCATACACAATATACAGTTTCCATTTCTATTTCTCATATGCCTTATTCAAAATCAGTCTCATCAAAGTATTAGCACAGACAAAAGGTAAAGTTCTAATAAGTTTTTTTAGTCTGGGTATTCAGATGGGAGACAGGTAAACACAAAACCAGCTCTGTCTTCCATACAAGAATCATATTCACCCCAAAATTAAACTTCCTCACACGGGGCACCATCTGACGTGGATACCTTTATACCTACCTCACTTATATATTTAATGATACATAAGTGATTAAAACCTTTTATCTATATATGAATCAACCCATGAAATTAAGAACGAATGATATCTGTTCGAAAAGGGTAACAATCTAATTTATTTAAACTTACTATTGTACAGAAAAGAAACTTGTGTTAATATGAGATTAGCAACTATAACATAAATGATATAACCTTAAAACAACAATGTTACCAATGATAATAAATATTGCCATAATGGTCATACCCATGCTATCAAGAGATTAATAAGGTATTACGGCCAAATCCTACGATAGAAAAGGTTACAGGAAAGAAAAGAGACATAGAGATACATTGTATGGAGAAGTCTTACGTAACCATCCTGCATCTAGACCGTCCGCCCGAGAAGAGACCTAGCCCTCCCCAGGTATTTGGTTGTATGTTGTTAGAACCCACTCCCACCAATCAGAACTCAGGGTCACCTCATTGGTTCAGAAGTGGCATTGAATCCTGATTGGCTACCCCTGAAGAGTACCTTTTTAACTATCTCTTGATTTCCAACCGTCAGCCCTCTGTGATATACCATAAATTAGCATTACAAGGACTCAAGAGACGCAATGTCTGCCCTGGCTCTCTCTACGAACAATAGGGTAACTTAGTTACTATGCGGATAGCAGGCCAACACAAAAGGTGTATTTGAGATGCCAATCAGTTAAATAGGCCCACCTTCTAGTACACATGTTCCTATAAAAAATACACCCATAAATATATATTATATATATATATATATATATATATATATATATACACACATACACATACATACAGATAGATAGATATATTCATACATACACGTACATATCATACAAAATGGGGCCTGGTAATCTAATTAGAAAGTCCTCGCGATGGTACGCTTGAATCTCATTGATATAAATATGGAATTCAATATCTCCATCACACAGGGTGGTGATTAAACCCGATCCACTCTATTTACCCAAAGTTTCTTCCAACTTTCATAGGTCCCAGGAGGTAGTCCTCCCTAGTTTCTGCACCTCTCCCAAAAATGCGGAAGGGGAAAGGTTTGGTCTTTTAGACGTAAAGAGATGTCTTCTACTTTATCTAGAAATGACCAGTGGGTTTAGGAGTTCCTCCCAACTGTTAGTTTTGTTCACTGACCCCAAGAAGGGGTCCAAAGCATCTAAAAGTTCTATTGCTAGGTGGATTAGGGGAGCGATCTGTGAGGCATATAAAGCATCAGGTTGCACCCCTCCTTCTAGAATTAGGGCCCATTCAACGAGATCCATGGCCACATCATGGGCAGAAAGAGTGGGAGCTTCATGGGAAGATATCTCTAAAGCTGCCGTCTGGTCCTCCTCTCATGCATTTGTCAAGCATTATAGAGTTCAGATGCTTTCCAGCCAGGACCTTTCCTTTGGTAGGAAAGTGCTTCAGGCTGTCGTCCCCCCCCCCCCCCTAAGGTATAATATCTTGCTTATCCTCTGAAGTAGCTGTCCTGGAAGGTGAGGGGGGGAAAACCCCCGTTAGACTTACCGGTAACGGTATTTCCAGGACAGCGTCTATATTCCCACCCTATTCTATTTTTTCACTGGTCAACCATGTTTTCCTGATGGTGGTGTGTTTTATGTTTCTATTTTTTTCCTCTGCCGAGTGCACCTTCGGTGGAGGTTACTTGATCTTCTAAACAACTGAGGGTCAGAGGAAAGGGAGGGGCCTTTTAAATTCTATCTGATTTGTGTTTCCTGTAGAGGGCGGAGCTGATCATCTCTCAAGTAGCTGTCCTGGAAGGTTCCTGGAAATACCGTTACCGGTAAGTCTAACGGGTTTTTTTTTTCTTTCAATTGTCTTCCAGGGCAGCATCTGAGAGAGAGGCTCTTCCTTCCTGCACCAGGAAACACACTAGTCTACCTTTTAAATTTGTTAGTCTTAACTGTGTTCCGCAGTTGTTTTGTGTTTCCTCTAGCCCCACAGGAGCTGTAAACGTTTGTTTTATCCAGTCTCTGCTTTCTGCAGGCGACTCCCCGACCAGCATCCCATTCAGTCCAGGTGCCCTTGGGAGGGTGAGCAGGGACAGCACTCTGAGCCTAAGGCTCTGCCTGAAGTTTCGCCCATACAGAGCGGTATGCAATAATCCCCCCCCCCCCCCCCCGCGCTACATGATGCCACTGGTGGTTTTCCCCACAACTACCACTCCTTGCTGGTGGAGGGCAGTCTGGCTGAACCCTTCACTCCAGGTGCTTTAGAGGTTCCCTCGCTGGGCAGGCTACCCGGCCGCTGACCATCCTGCTCGCATTGCTGCAGACATCTCCGTTGGTCCTGGGAGGTGTAGCAAGATGGTGGTGAGACGCCGGCTGCGTTGTTTCCGGTCTGTGGCTATCTTGGTGGAGGCTGGAGCCTCCAGGGCAAGCACTAGAGAGTTGGTTTTGGTGACATCGCATCCAGTCGGCTGCAGTGTGGAGTTTGAAGAAAAAAGACAAAGGCCTTTAATGCTCCCCTCCCTAATGGAATACCAGGGAGGACGTGGTAGGTGTCTACCAACCAACCTGCACAGGGTCAGCCGGGGGAGGAGCAGGAAGCAGATAAAAGGGCCCTCTAAGCAGAGGATCCCGGTGGCTGGCCAGGTCAGACGCTTCACCGCCCTGCAGATCCTGCATGTCAGGACAGCTCCAAGGTAAGCCAGAGCACTCTGGAGTCACTCAAACCATACAATTGCTTTGGTGCATTGTACACCGCCAACCTCACTTGGCGCCTTTGTGCTTACTTGCAGGCAAAGGCCCCAGAAGAAAAAAGGGCAAAGACCAGCACCAAGGCATGCACCTCTTGCGCTCACTGGTTTTTCCCTGAGTGGAAAAAGCCACTATGCCAAAAATGCATTAAGGACATGTGACTTAGCCACCATTTTAAGGACATGCTTTATTTCTTCAAAAAGGAAATAAAGGGCACTATTGGGCCAATCCGTATTGCTCAGCAGTAGAGAAGCTGGAGGTGCCAGCAAGTTCTAGCCAAACCAGTACCCCATCTACCCGTAAGGTATGTATCCCTTCGGGTAGCGGGGAAGAGGAGGATCAGCCAGAACAAGGGGTTGATTCGGAGGATGACCTGGCATCAGAGGGTTATTTCCTCAGAAGATACGGATAATCTTCTAAAGGCTGTAGCAGATGCACTGGGTATCAAAGAGCAAAAAGCTGCAGCGCTTTCCCTGTGCAGTAGGATGCGGCGGAAATAGCTGAAGGTGAATAGGTGAAAATCAGCTGTACACGGCGCCTGTAAGAGGGCCCCTCGTGGGCTCGCTTCGCCCGCCACGCTTCGGGCACAGCCTCGCTCGGCTCTTTTTTTATTCCCCCTCTAGGTCCACTTGGATGGTGGGGAAGGAACCTGGACCTAGGGCACAGGCGCCATGTACAGCTGATTGAAGATTTTGAGCTTCGGCTATCTCCGGCGGCTGATAGTAGTTTGTGCTGCGCCTGCGCAGTACAAGGGGGGTCCTTATCCGCCGAGGGAACTTTCTCGGCAAGACACCTGCAATAGCTTGCCCCTGCACAGCTTACATCCTGTTTGCTGGCTGTCTTAACTGCAAGAGCTGCTAGAAGACACGCCAAGGGAAGAAATGAGCCTTGTACACACGATCAGATTTTCGGACGACCGAACGTCCTTTTTTTTTTGCATGCTAGTCTCATGTCAAAAGTGAAGAGGTTACTCACCATACGAAAGTACTAGTACGACCGAATACAACTTCAGAAGTGATTTAATGTGTTGACTAGTTTTGTATGTGTTCTTTCGTTTCTGGGCATGTGTAGTCTTGCTCTTACAAATTTTTTCATACGAAAAATTGGATGAAATTTTATAGTTTGCACATCCAGCTGTTGTCTGATGAAAAACCGGAATCGGCTGTCCAAAGCGCCATACTAACGATCTGAAAATCTGCAGATCGATCAGCCGAAATGTTTCTTCTGATTTTTTGTATCGTGTGTATGGGCCTTAAGCGAGGACCATTCCCACACTAACCAGAGCGGCAGCTTTCTTAGCGGATGCCTTGGCTGAAACAGTAAGAATATCTTCAAGGGCCACGGCCTTTGTGAGAAGAGCCCTGTGGCTGAAAGTCATGGGAGGGGACATCGCCTTCAAGAATAGGCTGTGCGGGATCTCATTCACAGGAAATTTGCTGTTCAGGCCAGGCCTGGAAATGGTCTTGGATAGGACCGCAGCGAAGAACAAAGTGTTCCCCCCCCCCAAGCTAAAAAGCAGGGGAAGGTGCCCTTCGTCAAGTCTAGAAGATTTAATTAGGAAGCCGCTCAACAGAAGGGCGGGGGGTATGCATGGCCACAATAGACTTGCAAGATGCATACCTACATGTACCCATAAAGAAAAGTCATCAAAGATACCTAAGGTTTATGAACCAGGGGCCAGCGGGCACCGTGCATCTGCAGGACACATCTTTTGCCTTTCGACATCTCTTCTGCGCCCAGAATCTTCTCAAAGATTATGGCAGAAGCTCTAAAGGGCCTGAGACAGCAAGGCATAGGCGTGGTACCATATCTAGCCAGCTCCGGACCAGCTGCTGCAGTTATACTGTGTCAGATTTGCCCGATGTGTTGTATACAAGATGTCAAATTGAAGGTACAGTAGTGAAGAGGCCTATATAATTCTGAGCATGACAGATAGTGAAGAGGAAGTCGCCCATCTGTCAGATTCAGGCTCGAATACGAATCGGTAGACAGCAGCAGCACCCTGACGGATAGCTCTGACGACGGAGTAGTGGTCCCTGCCAAGGTCAGGCATACCTGACCCCGTTCTGCTGTCATTGAGGTGCAAGAACCGCAGGGCTCTCGTATGGAGCGGCGAGCCAGTACTAGTGCCGCTCATCCTCCTGGTGAACTGGCAAGCACTCAGTGGCCTAGTACATCCTGGTCATACATTCAGCACTGCAGTGACACTTGGTGATGGGATGAGGTCCCATAAGTGCAGTTCAAGCTGGTGAGGTGGCTAGCAGCAGTAGTGTCTAACAGCCACCAAGAAGAAGACAAACACAGGCCTTTCGAGCCCATAATGCCCTTCCTGCTGCATTTGCCAATCCTAATTGGGAGCCCACCACTTCTGCAGCACCCGTACTTCCCTCTTTCATTGGCCAACCTGGAATTCAGGTGGAAACAGTTGATTTTACGTCACTTGATTTTTATTCGCTGTTTTTCCCGGAAGATCTCTATCGATCTATTGTGGACCAAAGCAATTTGTATGCTGGTCAGTTCATCTCCGCTAATCCCCAATTGACCCTTGCCAGAGATTTGAGACCTATTACGGTCTCTGTGCGTGATTCACAAGAAGGTTGCTTGGTTTAGAGACTACTCTATCTGTTTTATGGCCATTAGACCTAGAAAGTCTGCCAGCGTGTTGTCCGTCTCCTTCAGGTGGATACCCAAGATTGATATGATGTTTATCTTGGGCTATGACAGAATTGCTTCCGTCAGGCTCATCAAACGAGGGGACTTTGTTCCTCCTTGCCTATTCAGGTGTGCCACCGTCGTAGCGTTGTTTGGCTGAATCCGGACATCTCTGCGCCCTACAGGTGTTACGTGAAAAATTAGGATATTGTGCAAAAGTTCATTTATGTCACTAATGTAACCTAAAAGGTGAAACTAATATATGAAATAGACTCATTACATGCAAAGCAAGATAGTTCAAGCCATGATTTGTCATAATTGATGATTATAGCTTACAGCTCATGAAAACCCCAAATCCACAATCTCAGAAAATTAGAATATTACATGCAATCAATAAAACAAGGATTGTACATAGAACAATATCGGACCTCTGAAAAGTAAAAGCATGCATATGTACTCAGTTTGGGACCCTTTTGCAGCAATAACTGCCTCAATGCGGCGTGGTATGGAAGCTATCAGCCTGTGGCACTGCTGAGGTGTTATGGAAGAACAGGAAGAAGAGAAATGCTGGAATACTAGTCCAGTACCGGTGTGGAAAGGTGTATTTTATTTGTAAGAATAAATCATCTTTAATGTTATGTGCACTGTGTGTGGATGCTGCTGCAATGTGTAAATCCGTTTTTTATATTTTTAAATGGAGTGGCTCAAGATCCTGCAAATTTTGAAGGGATGCCTTGACTGAATAAGGTTGACGCACACCGCTATATACCCTTTTTGCAGTTTGTTTTGTAGGTGTCCATACACTATACAATCGGATTGTGAAATCTCTGTACAATCTCTCTTAGATTTACCAAAACTATATAATAGGAGAGTCAGGCAGGCCCTTGCACTATGTTGATGGTAGATCTAAAGAAGATTGCACAATCAGATTGCATAGTGTATGGTGAGCTTTACAGACTTCCAGGGCCACGGGCCACACTTTTTCTGTTTTCAATACTACAGCTCTGTTCCACATAGGCTGTTATGTATTTGCTCAGCTCCTGTACACTGGCAAATGGGCAATCATTGCAAGAAGAGGGTAAGGTACAAAACAATTGATCAGCAGAGGAACACACTGGCTGTGTATTCAGAGAGAACAGTGCTCAATGTCAATAATTGCATGCATTAAAGAGGTGAGCGGGAGCAATCTGGAGTGGAAGGGCAGGTGCATGGTGTGTTAACCGCTTCCCACTGCACATAAACGGCCAGGTGGGAGCTTCCCTGTTCTGACTGGATGTACCTGTAGGTCCTGTCAGAATGTGTGCCTCATGCGGTTTCGGGCTGCATGGCGGCATGATCCTGCAATGGCTGTGTCCTTTGGACACAGCACATCAAAGATTGGGGCATGGGTGTAGTAAATGGCCATCCCGATCACATGATGGCTGGGTCCAACAACAGTCATCAAACTGCAAATAGCGACGCGTGTCTTTGTCGGCTCTCCCCGCTGACCTCAGTGCGGGGGGTGCTGCAGCGGTGACCGTTTTCTGTGTAACTGATGATTTTAGTGTTCAGTCACATAGCGATCGCACAGACTGCAGCCATCCCCACACAGTACACAACCACTGTCCCTGTCCAAGTGTCCTATTAACATCTGTCAGTGTACCAGTGTCCCATCAACATCTGTACCAGTGCACAAAAACATCTGTCAGTGTCTCACCAAGAAAGAAAAAAAAAAATTTAAAAGTGCCCCTATCCCCATGTGAACTTTGGTCCTGTACGCATATGTAAACGGCGATAGCACCACACATGTGAGGAATTGCTGCGAACGTCAGAGCGAGAACAATAGTTCTAGCACCAGACCACCTGTGTAACCCTAAACTGGTAACCAATAAAGGAGTGTTCTGGTGGGGGCTGTCCCACTGTCAGAACCCAACAGTTTAGCGGGGGAGATCCCTGTACTATCATGGGATAGTTAGAACAGCTGGTCAGACTGGAGCTGTCAGTTTTTTGTTTTTTTCATTCAACCTGCTGGATTGAACGGAAAAAAAAACTATTAGTGTGTACCAGGCTTAAGGGCCTCAAGAAATTAGATAGTCTGTCAGTACATCAGGTATGATAAATGTTCAATGATTGGCACCAAAGCTTGTAGACTCTATAAGTTTCACACAGACTAAGGCTGGGTTTACACTTCTGTGATGCCAGGCATTGCATGTGATTCACACCACATTGCTGTGCACATAACATGTGATGTCTGTGCGATGTGTTTTCAGCCATACAAACTATATGGCTGAAATCACATCGCATTTGCACCAAAATGGTGCAGGACCCCTTTTTTTTTTTGTGTGCACTGGAATCAGATTGCATTGGTGTTCAGCGGTTTGCAAAGAGCAGTGTGAACTGCCTGCGATGCAGGAACCTGCAGAGGAATTGCTCAGGTTCCCGCATCGCACCAGTGTGAACCTAGCCTAAATAATATGCACTGATTTGGGGGTTTTTTTATTTATTTTTATTTTTTTGAAAAAATCTTTTTATTGTCGTTTATATACAGAACAATTGAGAGTTAGTCTGATACTAGACCTCAAATTCAAAAATAGAACTCAGAACACGTCTCAGCATTGGGCCCGCAGCATAACTCTGAGGCTTGAAATAAGAACATAATACCAGTATATATCATGTGTGCTTAAATTCAGCATCAAACAATGGCATTACTTTAGCTCTATATAGTTGTGCTCATAAGTTTACATACCCCTGCAGAATTTATGATTTCTTAGCCATTTTTCAGAGAATATGAATGATAACACAAAAACCTTTCTTTCGCTCATGGTTAGTGTTTGGCTGAAGCCATTTATTATCAATCAACTGTGTTTACTCTTTTTAAAATCATAATGACAACAGAAACTACCCAAATGACCCTGATCAAAAGTTTACATACCCCTGTTCTTAATACCGTGTATTGCCCCCTTTAAAATCAATGACGGCTTAAAGACTTTTGTGGTATTTGTGGATGAGGCTCTTTATCTTATCAGATGGTAAAGCTGCCCATTCTTCTTGTCAAAAAGTCTCCAGTTCCTGTAAATTCTTGGGCTGTCTTGCATGAACTGCACGTTTGAGATCTCCCCAGAGTGGCTCAATGATATTGAGGTCAGGAGACTGAGATGGCCACTCCAGAGCCTTCACTTTATTCTGCTGTAGCCAATGACAGGTCGACTTGGCCTTGTGTTTTGGATCATTGTCATGTTGGAATGTCCAAGTACGTCCCATGCGCAGCTTCCTGGCTGATGGATGCAAATGTTCCTCCAGTATTTTTTTGATAACACTGCATTCATCTTGCCATCAATTTTGACCAAATTTCCTGTGCTCTTGTAGCTGACACATCCCAAAACGTCAGCGATCCACCTCTGTGTTTCACAGTAGGATTGGTGTACCTTTCATCAGGCCTTGATGACCCCTCTCCAAATGTAGCGTTTATGGTTGTGGCCAAAAAGCTCAATTTTGGTCTCATCACTCCAAATGACTTTGTGCCAGAAGGTTTGAGGCTTGTCTCTGTGCTGTTTGGTGTATTGTAAGCGGGATACTTTGTGGCATTTTATATGGCATTTTATACAGTTCAACTACCTTTTCCCGCAGATCTTTTGACAATTCTTTTGCTTTCCCCATGACTCAGAATCCAGAAATGTCAGTGCAGCACTGGATGAAAGATACAAGGGTCTGTCAGGAGTCCAGAGACTCATTGACCTTTTATACACACACACACACACACACACACTAAATACAAGCAAACATATCACAGGTGAGGATGGTTACCTTTAATAGCCATTCAAACCCCTTTGTGTAAACTTGTGTGCATGTTATCAGGCCAAAATCACCAGGGTATGTAAACTTTTGATCAGGGTAATTTGGGTAGTTTCTGTTGTCATTATGATTTAAAAAGAGTAAACACAGTTGATTGATAATAAATGGCTTTATCCACACACTAACCATAAGTGGAAGAAATGTTTTTGTGTTATTCATTTTCTCTGAAAAATGGCCAAGAAATCATAAATTCTGCCAGGGTATGTAAACTTATAAGCACAACTGTACCTCTATGACCTATGGCCCGCCATCCCCCACTGACACTAGACCCACAAATGTAATGCTCAGGTCCACGTCTCAACCCCCATAGCAATAATATTTAACTAAAAACAACCACCGATCTGCATACTGAACATAAAATGAAATCCTCACCGGTAATAGAAAACATTCATTTAGTCAGATACCGTAGATGTACTATTCATCCATTTATCCCACACTTTATCAAACTTATGAGGTATACCTCTACTAGTATACATGGCTTTATATAGAGGGATGGCTTTATTAATGAGTGCCTTCCATGCTGGAACAGTTGGAGGAGTTGGCTTTTTCCAGGAAACTACTATTAATTTCCTAGCGTAATAAAACAAAGTCAATAGCGTACCGGTTACATTTTTTGGGGCATCAACTAAACCTAGAAGGCAGGTCTCCATTTCCGGCCGTACACAGTGTGGTAATCTCCCTTATACAATCAGTAACTCCACACCAAAATTTTTTTTTATAGCTACAAACTCCCAAAAGATGTGGAGGAAGTCCACATCTTGACGTGCACCACCATCAACTGGGTGACTGGGTAGGAAAAATCTTAGCCAATCTGGCCGTAGTCAGGTATATACGGTGTAAAGCAAAGGTGTTTAAAATATCCAGGGCTGCCTTTAAAGATGACTCGGAGTCACTTAAGAATAATACCATGTCGTCCACCTAAAGCGCTGTTTTTTCTGTCCGGCTGCCCACCTGTATCTGATTTACCGTGTTAGAAGCTCTCAATAGCACCACCAAGGGTTTTCAATCAATAAGGCAAATAGGCCAGAGGACATAGGGCAACCCTGTGTAGTGCCCCTGTTCACTGGAAAAAAATCCAACAGTAGACCGTTTAATAGCCTCAGTCAGATTCTGCTAAAGAATACTTATCCACCTCCTGAACTGGGGGTCAAAACCAAAAGATTCCAGCACTATAGTCATGTATTGCCAGTCTTTGGAGTTGAAAGCCTTCTCCAAATCTAGAAAAACCAATATCCCTCCATTTAAAATGTCTGGGCCTAGCTGGGTATGTGTAAAACCCTATGCAAATTTATGTCCGTTGCTTTTTTAGGCATGAAACCGGTGAGTCTGATCAGGTGAGATAAGGTGTTGCAATGCGGGCATCAGTCTATTCGACAGTACTTTAGTTAATATTTTCGAGGCTAATTTGAGGAGAGAAATCGGTCAAGAACATTGAAGGGGGTCTTTGTCAGGCTTAGCCAGTAGCACAATGTGTGCCTCATAAAAAGAGGGAGGAAGGGCACCATCATGAAAACATCCTGCATACAATTGGAGTAGTCTTGGTGTGAGAACCTCTGAGTAATGCCTATACCACTCAATTGGCATGCCATCTGTGCCAGGAACCTTACTGGCAGGGAAGAATCCAATTGCATTGGTCACCTCCTCCTCCTTAAAGGGGGTATCAAGAAACTCCCTAATCTCTTCCGGTAGCTTAGGTAAATGTAAGGATTCTAGGTCCCCTACATCATGTGGCGCTATAGGCAAATACAACCTCTTATAGAACACAACAAATTCTTGCAAAATTTCATCCCTGGTCGTCGGCATCACTCCGGCCGGAAAGGAAATACACAGGACCACAGACAGGGGGCTATCTACAGCTGTCAGTAACGCCAGAAGCCTGCCATTTTTATCCCCCTTTTCAAAGACATGTTCAGCCCTCTTGCACAGTATTTAAGGCCATATTCTGATAATGTAGATATAAGACTCTTCTGGCAAATTGCAAATTTGCCAGTGTGTCTGGAGAAGGTGTATTAGCATGAGCCTATGCACTTTCCTGCTCCTTGTCCTGCAAAGTTGACACCTTATGCTTACTCTCTGTCCAGACTGCTTTAATAGCCGATATATAAATCCCCCATGTGATAGCTTTAAAGGCCTCCTATTCCATTTGTCTTGTGGCCGATCCCTCATTTATCAACCAGTATAAGGCTAAGTGAGGCTTTAGTACTTCCACTGCTGGCTCTTCCACCCAACTAGGTAAAAATGCCATGTGCCCCTAGGTCTACAAATTGATCTGCAATGGGGTATGATTCAAAACACCCCCAGGTAAGTAGGAGACCTCAGAGACCCTGGGCAGCAAAGCAGCGCTGGCAAAAGCCATATCTATTCTAGAGGAGGATCCAAAAACCGGGGACAAATAGGAACAACACCTATCTGAAGGATGTTTCCACTTCCATAGTTCTGTGAGATTAGCAGCTGCTGCCCAGTGTGACAGTTCATGATTAGGCGCCCTCTGTGGATTAGAAGTATCCAGGGAGTAGTCAAGTATATTGTTAAAATCTCCCGCTATCAGTATTTGAGATGGGGAGTGGGGTGCTAACTTCTCCAGCAAATCATAAAGAATACTCAAGGAAAATAGGATGAGGGGATGCACATATTGACCAGAGCCAGACTATGTGAATGAGCAGTAAGCAATACCACTACATACCTTCCCCGAGGATCAATTATTACCACATCAATTGAGCATGGTAAACACTTGTGTACAAGGATGGAGACTCCTCTGGCATAAGAAGAGAATGTGGTGGGTATGGCTCGTTGGATCCAAGGGCATTTTAGAGCTAAAATTTTATTACCATACAGGTGGGTCTCTTGTAAAAAGATTACATGGGGATGTCTAGCCTGTAAATATTTCAGCACTAAGGCCCTTTGAAATTTTGAATGTTGTCCCCTGATATTCCAGGAGAATATATTAACCACTTGCCGACCGGCTCACGCCGATATATGTCGGCAAAAGGGCACGTACAGGCACATTAACATACCTGTATGTTGCCCTTTAGGAAGCGGCTTGCGGGCGAGCGCGCCCACCACGCGCTCCGTGAGTGTTATCGTGGGTCCCGTGGACTTGATGTCCGCGGGGATACCCGCGATCGTCTTACAGAGAGGGAGAAGGGGAAAATGCTGATGTAAACGGGAGCGGTGATCAATGTCGTGTCACACATAGCCCATCCCCCCCACAGTTAGAATCACTCCCTAGGACACACTTACCCCCTACAGCACCCCCTAGTGGTTAACACCTTCACTGCCAGTCACATTTACACAGTAATCAATGCATTTTTAATCGCACTGATATAAATGTGAATGGTCCCAAAATAGCGCCAACAGTGTCCGATCTGTCCGCCATAATGTCGCAGTCACGATAAAAATCGCTGATCACCACCATTACTAGTATAAAAAAATAATAAAAATGCCATAAAACTATCCCCTATTTTGTAGACGCTATAACTTTTGCGCAAACCAATCAATAAACGCTTATTGCAATCTTTTTTTTCACCAAAAATATGTAGAAGAATACGTATCAGCCTAAACTGAGGAAACATTTTTTTGGGGGATTTCCCTTACCAGAAATGGTGACGGCAGCACCCGAGAGCTGACTGAAAAATCAGCTTGAGTGAAGACACCGCTGGATTAATGGACAGGTATGTGTCCTGATAGTAAAAGTCAGCAGTTACAGTATTTTTTATGACGGAGCCTAGAGCGCCTCTTTAAAGCCAAGTACAAACATTTAATATGTTGTAATGAACAACAACTTATTTAAAGCCCACGGGACTTTTTAAGTCACACCTTAAACACAGGTAAAATATACAAAAATGTATTTACATTCATTTAAAAACAGCAAATCATACATGTATAGCAAATATAGAAGTACATTCTAAATACTGTACAGTCCAACTACTGAAACTTTTGCATAGAACCTATCTGGTCTGTATTGATATCCGCCATCAGCCTGGAAAATCTGTGCTGGTATTCTCAACGCGTTTCGCAAGTTCAAGACCTCGCTTCCTCAGGAGAAGCACAGAGAATATAGTTGTGAGAGTTGTGGCCAAATTCCATTTCATATGGGTACAGTGTTGCATGACTGTGCAATTGTCATTCAAAGTGTGATAGAGCTGAAAGCTGAAGGGGTAAAAGTATCCAATAGGCAGGTGGTTTAAACAGTTGCAATCTATACAGCAACAGGCAACTGTTAAGAAAAAAAACCTTATCCAGACATACGGAATACATAAAATATATGGAGTGCAAGTGTAAGGCTGGCCATACACTGATCATTAGTTTTTTGATCAAAAAACAAAGTTCTCCATCCACAAAAGCAAGGTGAATGGAGACCCCCCCCCCACTAAGTTATTGTACTCTGAGACCACCTTCACACTAGGGCGGTTTTCAGGCACTTTAACGCTGGAAATAGCCTCTGCTAAGCGCCTGAAAACCATCTCCCATTCATTGCAGTGTGTCTTTTCACACTCGGTGGTGCGCTTGCAGGACGTTCCGAAAAGTCCTGCAAGCAGCATCTTTGGGGCAGGTTGGGAGCGCTGTATTTAGTGCTCCCAAATGCCCTGCCCATTGGAATGAATGGGCAGCGCTTTCAAAGCGCCTGAAAAGCGATTTGAAAGTGTTGCAAAACTGGAGTTTTTAACCTTTTTTGGGGTTAAGCGTGCCCCACTAGCCTTTGCGCCGCTTAAACAACTCTAAAGCGTCGCTAAAACAAGCAGAACTTTAGCGTTAACAGCCGGCGCTTTTAGTGTGAAAGCAGTGTAAAGCTGGTTATACATGGATCAACATTCAGCCGGGACCGGCCAAATTTCGATTCATGTACAGGTATGTGCAGGGTGATTGACTACTGTACAACCACCTATCAGATATTCCCTGCTCGATCAGTGCCACAGGCTATAGCCAGCAGAGCTGATCAGTGTATTCTGATGGTGGGGAAGTCTCCCTGCTGTCAGAATACAAAGGCTCAATGAAAGGGAACTCCCCATTCACACTCAAATTAGGTCAGTTTTTTTCAACCATTGACTCATCTATGGCCAGCTTAATAGCAGGACTCCACTCTCAGAATGCACTGATCAGCATTGTAGCCATTGATTGAATGAAAATTTTCCAACATTCCAATTAGACAAAAGTTGATCATTAAATCAACGTCTGGATAAAAATTCTTATTTTCAAAAAAAGTGACAGTTCATTTCCAGTCCAATGAGCTTTAAAAATGACTGTTACATGGATTTCCCTTACCAGAAATGGTGACGGCAGCACCTGAGAGCTGACTGAAAAATCAGCTTGAGTGAAGACACTGCTGGATTCATGAACAGGTATGTGTCCTAATAGTAAAAGTCAGCAGTTACAGTATTTTTTATGACGAAGCCTGAAGCGCCTCTTTAAAGCCAAGTACAAACATTTAATATGTTGTAATTAACAACAACTTATTTAAAGCCCACGGGACTTTTTAAGTCACACCTTAAACACAGGTAAAATATACAAAAATGTATTTACATTCATTTAAAAACAGCAAGTCATACATGTATAGCAAATATAGAAGTACATTCTAAATACTGTACAGTCCAACTACTGAAACTTTTGCATAGAACCTATCTAGTCTGTATTGATATCCGCCATCAGCCTGGAAAATCTGTGCTGGTATTCTCAACGCGTTTCGCAAGTTCAAAACCTCGCTTCCTCAGGAGAAGCACAGAGAATATAGTTGTGAGAGTTGTGGCCAAATTCCACCTTGATATAATAGTATGGCAAGCAGATTTTTAGAATTAAATGTCTTCCAAGTATGTACAAAAAGGAAAGGCCAGGATGAAACAGCCCAGAGGTCCACTGTTTTCAAACTGGGAGTTGTGGATACGCGGGAGAGGGAGAGGAAGCCGAGCACTCCCAGGGTGAGCCCCCAGGCGTGAGTGTCAGATCCTAAAAGAGACACCCAAATCCTTATTCAAAAGCCACGGAAAGGATCAACCAGCCTGGTCTAATCCACAGATACTTGACATCGATGTGTTTGGTTCTAGGATTGACCCTTTCTGATTGCGTGAGCTTTATACCTCCCAGGTTGTCTTCAAAACTGGGAGCTGGTTTTGACATGTCTATCCCAATGTCTACAAAAAGTTGGCGATTTCACATCGCTTCTTGACATGCGTGTTCTGCTGCAATGTACTCTGATTCAGTTAAAGATAGAGCAACAGTTGCTTGCTTTCAACTAGACTAACTTTTGGTTCCTTCCCCATACTGGAAGATGAATCCACTTGTGGATTTGCGGTCTGTGCAGTCCCTGGCCCAATCAGCATCCACATATCTGACCAGTTTTGGATGAGATGTTGCTGGTAACCGTAACTTCATCTGAATCGTTCCTTTAAGGTATTTAGCTTTCGCTGCTCGGCTTTCCAGATAGAACAGTCCTTTCTTAAGTGACTGGTCCTTTTATAGCGAAAACAGGCTCTACTTTCTTTGTTGTGCTTTGTACCAAGCTTTGTCATCATGGTGCGTATTTTCTTTCCTTCGTCATATTTATTGATTAATTTCCCTTTGACATATTCTAGTGTCAGCTCCTGCTTGGGTCTGGTTTCTAAAGCGTTAATTAGAGCAGCATATGTCTCTCCAATGCTGCAGAGGAGCAGCAATAATATGGTTATCTTTGATGTCCTCTCTGATGGTGCGTAGCTGCTCTATGATCTCTAGCATAGCTTTCTTGTGGTCACACATTTGCTGGCCTTCTTCTAATCTCACCTTGTACAACTTTCTTAGTAAAAATAGCTTGCTTTTGAGGCTTGAACGCTCATGCGGTTTTTGTAATGAAGTCCACCTACCTTTGGCTGTTTTCTCTGTTCTTATGTGGATAAGCTGGTCATCTTCCACTAGTAAGCTTATAATTGCTTTTGCCTGTCTATCCTTCCTGTCCCAGTCCTCCATCTCTCCGTCCGTGGGTCTGTCTGTATTCAGCACTTGCCACAATTCATCCTTGTTCAGAAGCATTTCTAGTTTAATCTTCCACAGATGGTAATTGGCACTACAAAGGTTATCCCCGCACTAGTATGGATCTCACCAGGTATAAAGCTGATCTTGCTCTCCAGAACTGAGAGGTTCCAGGTGCTGGCTAATGCTAGTAGAAGCTGTGTGCAAACAAGAAAATCCGAACAGCCGCACTCCAGGAAGTAATAATCCAAATTTCTTTATTTTAAAATCAGGAACATATTAGATACAGAACACCATGGACAGAGTGTACAGATGATAGGCTAACGCGTTTCGCACTTATCCAAGTGCTTACTCATAGTTTGGCACTGTTTAGCTTTCTAATTGCAAACGTCACATCTGAACCACTTGCCATCTTTCCGTAGCTTGTATACAGTACTCACTGTACTCACAGTGGCAGAGTTCTCTTTCCAATGCCTGGGTGCTGCTGGGTACATTGGTTGCGCTGTGTATGCCTGGAACTATAACCTGTTGTCAGGGTATTGAAATCATGCGCTGGAAGCTTCCTATATACAGCAAACAGCTTTAATTTTATGGAGGATTAGCAGAACATATCTTTACAGCATGTCTTTATCATGGAACAGGAAGCAGGAATATAGGAGAACACATACACTGAGAAAGATAACACTTCCTCTGATTACATTCAGGGGTGTCAAACTGGTGGCCCTCCAGCTGTTGCAGAACTACAAGTCCCATCATACCTCTCCCTGTGGTGTTCTTTCCCACCCCTCCCCTTTCACTGGAAAGAGAAACTGCACATTGAATAGCTCATCTTTCTGCCAATCTGCTTTTTCCTGCTATCAGCATGCATTTTGCACTGAAGCACAACTGATTGGCTCCTTGTGCTGCTTCTCCCTCCTATAGTCTAAACTCTGTTGTACGGGGACTGAAAAGGCTTATGCCAAATCTAATTCTGGTACTTACACTGCTTGCATTTAATAAAATACAATTAAGTTTGTATTACTAAATACAGAGCTGCATTCATTTATGTCTTTCATTTCTGCATGGAGTTCAGTTTTAAATCTATGTTCTTCAACTTAGATATATTATTAATATTAGCAGTGGAAGCCGTTAGAATGACAATTCCTATTTAGGGTATAATACAGTATACGGTACTTGATCATTTTTTTGCTGGTTTATTTGATATAAAAAACTTGTACATGCACTTTTCTATTTTGATTTTTTTTTTTTTTACAAATTTACAAATCTCAGCAGGATTTAATGAGCCATAACCATCCATGTTTTACTTTATAAATGTATGTCATGATAGTTCATGAAAGTAACCCCTGACATTTAGTAACCTATCTTTCCTGGAACCCCACTGACATCTTATGTTCTAACAGATGGCATTATCTAAAAAGAGATAGCGTTTGAGTGGGTTACATCACAGGGCACCTTCTTGTTTCCCACACTTCTTGCCTAATTATCCAGCACAGCAGCTGAAAACTTTCAAACAGGAAGCTGTTTACAGATAACACTTGTGACTTCTTGAGCTGGAGAGCTGAAGGCATCTTTTTCAATTAAGATCTGTCAGGCTTTTGTAAACAGCGGCTATGAGGTCCTTAGGCATTGCAAGTCAGAGGACAGTTCCAGTCCCAAGCCTCAGGGGAAATACAAGGTAAGGAAACTTTTCACTAACTTCTGTTCATCTTTTCTTAGTCTTCTCAATAGCAAGAATAGTGACAATATTTTCAGTTTTGTTGGATCACACCCCATATGACCAAACATTTGTGGACACCTGACCATCACGTTTGATGAAAATCCTGTTTCAAATTCTGTCTCAAAACTATAGGCATTCAAATGGAGCTGCTTCCCTCTTTGTGGGTGTAACAGCCTCCACAAGATTTTAGAGTGTGTTGTGGGAATTTGTGCCTAGTCAGCCAAAAGAGGATTTGTGAGGTCAGTACGGCGAAAAGACCTGGCTCCTAATCAACATTCCAATTCATCCCAAAGGTTTTCCCTATGATTGAGGTTTGGACCTTTGTGCAGGCCATTGGAATTCCTCCATGCCAAAGTCATGAAACCATGTCTTATGGGCCTAGTTTGTGCACCTAACTCAATATTTGAAAACAGCCTTTCTCAACTTTTTGTCCTGGAGGAACCCTTGATAAAATTTTGAGGTCTCGGGGAACCCCTGCTAAAAATTATATATCTATGTTCCAGAGTAAAATGGCACATTCAATAAGCTGCTAATGGTTTTAAATAAATAATAGAGATAAGGATATTTTTGGTGTCACTTCAAAACATGTTTCCCATGAAAGAAACTCATGTCATGTACTCAGGTAATAATAATAGTTACCTAGAATATATAATAACCAGAGCAAATTATTTTTACATTGCTGTCTTGTCAATAATAATCATGAAGGTTAAAGTGGTTGTAAACCTACATTTTCAATTTGTACCTATAGGTAAGCCTATAATAAGGTACAATAAATATCTCCTAAACGTGCGCCGTTTAGGAGATATTTACTCTGTACTGTGCCAATGATGTCATCGGTGCATGCACTGTGAAGAAATGGCCCTCCATGCCGTTTCTTCACTAGTGAGTGCCGTTACTGGCGGCTCCCGCGCACATGCGCAGGAGTGACGTCACGCAACTCCGGCCAGTCACAGAGGACGAAGATAGATGTGGCCTCCAGCAGGGACAGCGTGGGCTTCGTTTGCAGGTAAGTGCCACATAGTGCCCATTATGCTTTTACTTTGCAGGGAACAAAAGAGGAAGTAAAACCCATCAGGGTTTACTTCATCTTTAAAGCGGAGTTCCACCCACTTTTACAACTTTATCTTAAAGGAAAGACCACCCCTCCACCACTCGTTTTTGGATAACTATTTATTTTTTATTTTTTTTTGTTTCTTACCTTTTCTGAAGTACTGAGTGTACTTCCGTCCTACCTCGGCCGTGGCCCAAGGCGTCATTTGCTCCTGCTCCCCCACTGCCTTTTTGGACCTGTGTATGTCCCAGAAGATAACGGGGCCATTCAGAAAGCACCGTGTGACTTGCGCATGTGCAGTAGGAAACTGGCCATGAAGCCTCAAGGCTCCACAGCTGGTTTCCCTTAGTTACAATGGCGGCGCCTGCACCCGAGCGCGGGCTCCCCAGACAGGTAAGTGTCCTTATTAAAAGTCAGCAGCTACAGTATTTGTAGCTGCTGACTTTGAAAAAAAAAATGTTGCGGCTGGAACACTGCTTTAATAATAATAATGGCCAGAAAAGAAACAGACTGTGAAACTGTACTGTGCCCTTTTACTAGATAGAACGCACTGTTACCTTTACAGTGAGGGTAAAAAGTATTTGATCCCCTGCTGATTTTTCCCACTGACAAAGAAATAATCAGTCTATAATTTTAATGGTAGGTTTATTTTAACAGCGAGAGACAGAATAACAACAAAATCCAGAAAAACACATTTCAAAAAAGTTATACATTAATTTGTATTTTTTTTTATATAATCTTTATTTTAGTAGCATTTTGTCATTACAACAAGAGAGTGCACACAGAAAGGGGGGGGAGGAAAAAGGATAAAGGAGTGGGTCAGACGATACATGTGAGGCAGCTGCTCATCTGTGAATTCACACTGGAGGTCCCGCTCCCATTCTTTTATGAAAAGGGGCTTGGGGCTAGGTGTTGCTGTCTCCAGCATCTTGTAGAGGACTGAAATCATATGGGGCAGAGGGTCGCCAGCCGCCCATATGCGTTCAGTAAGGTTAGTCCTAATCTGTGAGTTTCTGTTGCACTTGGCTACGAAATCCTTTAGTTGACGGTGTCTCCAGAAATCAAAGGGGAAGCCACTGTATCATTCCCTGAGGGTGGCAAGTGGAACCAGCTAATGACCCTCCACAAATCATGCCAGGCTAACAACCCCATCACTTGCCCAGGTTCCGAGGAAGGATACCTGCTCCGCTGGGGGGAACCACGAATACCTGCCCACAGGTGCAAGTGGGGACGTCCGTGGTGCCAGTGCCAAATGGTCATTCACTCTATCCCATACCCTCAGGGAATGTACGGTTAGTGGGGACACCCAGTCAGAGACACCCAGTCTCTATCTCCTGCGAGGACCCAGGGCGCGTATGACAAATTGCAGCCCGCCATAGTCTTTTTCCAGGGGTTGTGTGGACCTCCACTTAAGGACACGCTGCAGTGCAATTGCCTGGTAATATTGGAATACTTTGGGTATACCTAGACCCCCTGTTAGCTTGGATCTTTGTAGCAATGCCATGGCAAGGCATGACAAACTTAATGAAGAGGCTGCAGAGCTCCATGAAGAAGCGCCAGGGTAAATGCACAGGTACCATCTGCAGGAGAAAGAGTATGGGGGGCAGTATCTTCATTTTGAGGATATTTGTACGGCCAACCCATGTGAATGAGGCTCTGACCCAGGACTGCAAATCTTGGCGAATCTTCCTGAGTAAAAGGGCATAGTTATGTGTGTATAGGGAGTCGAGTCAATCTGAAAGCTGGACGCCCAAGTATTTTATAGAGGGGGACTTCCATGTGAAGGGGAAAGATCCCTTCAGGGAGGTGGCCAGGGCCAAGGGAAGGGTGATCGGCACAATCTCAGATTGAGCATAGTTAATTCGGAAGTTGGACGAGACAACGAGACAAGGGATCCAATACATGAAAAAGAATGTTGTCCGTATAGGCAGAGAGCTTGTGTTCCAGAGAACCCACCTGCACTCCTTTAATGCTCGGGTTGGATCGGACTTTTTGCAACAACGGTTCCAAGATCAGTGCGAACAGGAGGGGTGAAAGTGGGCATCCCTGTCTCGTGCCCTTCCGGATGGGGAATACTGCGGAGAGACCACCGTTCACCTTTACCTGAGCAGTAGGGGATGCATATCACGTTGAGATCCAGCTTAGCATATGAGAACCTAAACCCATTTGCGTCAATATTGTGTTAAGGAAGTCCCAGTCCACGCGATCAAATGCCTTCTCCACGTCTGTAGATAGAATCAAATAGGGAGGCATATGATCACGTGTGCGGGCCCAGTGGATGAGTTGAAGAGCCCTGATAGAGTTGTCCCTAGCCTCCGTCCCACGATAAAACCTGTCTGGTCAGCATGTATCATCTCAGGAAGGAGGTGTTAGAGGCAGTTGGCAAGAATTTTAGAGAATATCTTGAGGTCCGTGTTTAGCAAGGAAATAGGGCGATAACTTTGTGGTAGGGTGGGGTCTTTTCCACCTTTTGGGAGAACTGTTATGTGTGCCAGCGAGGCCCCCTGTGGGAGATGCCGGTTGGTAGCTATAGAGAGTTAAGGAATGTGCAAAAAGAGGCCTGGAGCTGATCACTGACCTTGCCATTAGCGTTTCTGCAAAGTAATGGGACAGAGTCTCTCGTACCCCTGAAACCACCCAGGAATCATCTAGTAAGTTCTCGTTTAGTTTCCAGGACCATGTTTTGGCCATTACTTGAGGTAGCGAGACTGTAAGGGTCACTGGGGCATGGTCGAATATAGTGATCTGGTCAATAGTGGCATCTACCAGCATGTCAAGGTTACCCTGGTCTACTAGCAAGAGATCGATTCTAGTGTACACCTTGTGGACACTGGAATAATAGCTAAAATCCTTCTCTGAATAGTGCAATGCTCTCCAACAATCCATCAGGGTATGACCCTGAAGGGTCTTACGGAAGTTCCTTAGAAATGTGTTGATCTCGCAGAAGTGTCTAGAGAGGGGTCAGGGCTAACGTTGAAATCCCCCCCAGGATTAGCCTACCCTCCCGAAAGTCTGCCAAGTTGTTTAGGACCTTATCAATAAACGTGAGTTGTTGGGAGTTAGGGGCATACAGGGTGGCGAACGTATACATCTGACCCATAATGGTGCCTTTCAGGAACACAAAGCGTCCCTAAGGGTCCACACAATGATCAGAGGGTTGAAACAGGCAATTTTTATGAATAGCTATGGCCGTGCCACGGGATTTAGGTTTTGGGAAGTTGCTTAAGTACCAGTGTGGAAAGAGGTGGGTGAGTAATTTTGGGAGTGAGGAATCTGTCAAGTGAGGTTTCTGCAGAAATAGCACCTGCGCCCCGAGATGCCTCAGTTCTAGCCATAACCTATTGCGCTTGTTGGGGGAGCACAGACCACATACATTGTATGACACTACCTTAACCGTTGCCATGTTGCATCAGGGGTGAGTTGTCCAAATGACCATCTCGAATCAGCTGGACCAGGTGAGAATAATAGCGGTTCCAAATTCTAAGCAAAAAAGAGGGGGGGGGGGGTAACCAAAACATAGAATAAACATAACAACCTATAAGAAGGTCCCATAAAGGCATCTATTGCCAGTTGTGGGTCAACAATTAACTGCCTGCCTGACTCAGGCAGCCCGCTTAGCAAGGGGGACCACCTAAGTGAGGCAAGATGTTCCAGTCCGGGCTAATACCCAATACGGGCCGTCCTATGGGGGGAACGTGATCAGACATAGAGAGTCAAGTAGTTCCTGCTCCTCGCCGGAGAAAGAGCTATAGCTTCCCGGAGGGATAAAGGATGTTGTGAGACCAGGTGAAAGGGGTACGGGAATGTCGTAGCCCTTGAGCAACCGCTCAGTCAGAACGCCCGTGGGCGATGGGTATAGTATAGCCTGTGTTGCCAAAAGGAGTATTGTACCCGAGGTGCATATGTATCAATGTAGTCGCTTTTAGGACAGGTCCAGAGGCTCCAAATGGGCTACAGGAAGGTCAATATTGGAATCTGAGAGTGCCTCAGTTAACGACAGTGGGTGCCTGTCGTGCAGTGGTGGAAGAAGAGCGTTTGCAGCTCTGTGAGTGCCGATTAGGTCGAACCTGTTGCCAGGGTTGGGATGCTGGTGGTGTTTGGACATCTAGAGAGTGTCGCAAGTTCACTGGTTCCAGGTTCAGCTGTGACAGGAAGTGCGGGAGGTCATCCTTAGAGCGTAGGATAGCAGATTTTCCATCTCTTCCTGCGTGAAGACTAAAGGGGAACCCCCACCTATATGTTATGCCAGCTGTGCGTAAAAAAGCTTCCAGAAGGGGGTGTATCGCTCTGCGTTGCATTAGGGTGTGGCGAGATAGATCCTGGTAGAAGGATAGGCGGGCACCGTCAAAGTCAAAGAAGGGACATTTACGCATATGCTGCATGATTTGCTCCTTGACAGTGTATTTGTGCAGTTTGCAGATTATGTTGCGGGGATTTTTAGCATTCTGTGAAGGGGGGGGGGTCGGAGGGCCCTGTGTGCCCTGTCAATCTCAACTGCTTCGGTAGGGGAGAGACCCAGGAGCTCTCTAAATATCCCTTGCAATTTGGGAACAAGGTCCTTGGCAGCTGTTGCTTCGGGCAACCCCCTTATGCAGATGTTGGAACGGCGACTGCGATTTTCGTAATTGTCTAACTGGGATATAAGAGCCTCAATTTGGTGATCCTGAGAAACACACTTGTCCCCGAGCTGGGCAATGGCAGGGATGGATTCTTCTACTGTCTGCTCCAAAGTTTCCAGCCTTGTGCCAAGCTGAGTGGTGTCTGCCTTCAGCTGCTCAATATCTTGCCTGAAGGCCTTCTCTACTCTGGAGGCAAAGCGATCCAGGTCTTCCCTTGTGGGGAGGGACCAGATGTGCTGCTTCAAGTCCCGGTCACCCACCAGCTCTGAAATGTCAGAGCCCCGTTCTTGGGAGGCTGAGGAGCCGGGGGATTCAGGGGGGGGCAATGTCCCTTACCAGCTGAGGTGTCAGTATGGGAGACACAGCAGGGTGCTGAGAAGCTCTGGTCGCCGCTGCAGCGTCTGTCCCACGGCCTTTCCTGGACGCCATCTTGTTAGTCCCGCCATGCAGCTGCCCTCTGCTACCGAAATACGAGTTGCTGGAGCCTGTACCGTGCTTATCTGAGCCCTGCTGTCTCGAGGAGGCTCTCCGGTATTGGGACATCCCAGTGCTGCCTGTGTATGTGCGGTATATGCTGATGAAGCTGCTGATCGTGAGGAGCTCTGGAGATCTGCTTCCTCATTCAGCCATGTCCAAGCCATGCCCCCATTGATTTGTATTTTAATGAGTGAAATAAGTATTTGACCCCTTCGCAAAACATGACAATCACAGAGGTCAGACGTTTCTTGTAGTTGGCCACCAGGTTTGCACACATCTCAGGAGGGATTTTGTCCCACTCCTCTTTGCAGATTCTCTCCAAGTCATTAAGGTTTCAAGGCTGATGTTTGGTACTTGATGGTACATGGCCCCGTCCATTGTCCTTTTGATGCGGTGAAGTTGTCCTGTCCCCTTAGCAGAAAAACAGCCCCAAAGCATAATGTTTCCACCTCCATGTTTGATAGTGTTTTTGGAGTCATAGGCAGCATTCCTCCTCCTTTAAACACGGCGAGTTGAGTTGATGCCAAGGAGCTCGATTTTGGTCTCATCTGACCACAACACTTTCACCCAGTTCTCCTCTGAATCATTCAGATGTTCATTAGCAAACTTCAGACGGGCCTGTACATGTGCTTTCTTGAGCAGGGGGACCTTGCAGACGCTGCAGGATTTCAGTCCTTAATGGCCTAGTGTGTTACCAACTGTTTTCTTGGTGACTATGGTCCCAGCTGCCTTGGGATCATTGACAAGATTCCCATGTAGTTCTGGGCGCTTTCCTCACCGTTCTCATGATCATTGAAACCCCACAAGGTGAGATATTGCATGGAGCTCCAGACCGAGGGACATTGACAGTTATTTTGTGTTTCTTCCATTTGCGAATAATCTCACCAAACAGTGGCCGCCCATGCATTAGGGGCGCACGGGTGCCTCCCCCCCATTCATGCGTCTGCCCCCCTGATCTACATACAGGGATGCTGGATGCATGGATTCCAATGGCGGGGTGCTTTTTTAAAGCATGTGTTTAGAGCCAGAGGCTCTAATAGGCTTCAAAAAAGGGTGGGCTCTGGGCACACAGCACTGCGCCCAAAGCCCACCCAGTTGTGTGATGATAGCGAATGAATTTTCATTATCGCCACACTGATCCTCCTCCTGCCCTGAGACCCATCACCCAATTGGCTGAAAGGACAGGCAATCCTACTGGACGCCTAGCAGGAGGAGAGAAGAGACACACAGTGGTAGCCGTGATCTA
Organism: Aquarana catesbeiana; assembly: GCF_042186555.1. Taxonomy (NCBI): domain Eukaryota; kingdom Metazoa; phylum Chordata; class Amphibia; order Anura; family Ranidae; genus Aquarana; species Aquarana catesbeiana. The sequence continues at coordinate 106,324,326 of NC_133327.1, read as the reverse complement.
GGAGAGCACACAGGAGCCACTGTCTGACCCACAGCTCTCCTCCTGTCACCCGCTGCCTGACCCACAGCTCGCTGCCCATCACCCACTGCCTCACCCACAGATTGCCGCCTGTCACCCGCTGCCTGACCCGCACTCCGCCACCCGTCGCCCACCACCTAGACGGACAGACTGGCAGACAGCGAGCAAGCGGGTGGGGTGCTGGATCAAAAAAACACCAGCCACCACTGGCACCAACTGTTGTCACCCTCTCACCAAGCTGCTTGGCAAAGGTCTTGTAGCCCATTCCAGCCTTGTGTAGGTCTACAATCTTGTCCCTGACAACCTTTGGTCTTAGCCATGGTGGAGAGATTGGAATTTGATTGATTGCTTCTGTGGACAGGTGTCTTTTATACAGGTAAGAAGCTGAGATTAGGAGCACTCCATTTAAGAGTGTGCTCCTAATCTCGTTACCTGTTTAGAAGACACCTGGGAGCCAGAAATCTTGCTAGGGATCAAGTACTTATTTCACTCATTATTAACTTTTTTTTTTAAATTATAGACTAATCATTTCTTTGTCAGTGGGCATACATACAAAATCAGCAGGGGATCAAATACTTTTTTTTCCCTCATTGTATGGTCAATGGACAAATATCCACTTACATTGGTAATCATTGTAGATGGAAGCTCAGTCTATCATTGCTCAATGAACCTCTAGCAACCTCTGTAGGAACCCTGGTTCAGAAAGCCTGCTTCAGAGGGTTGTCCACATACTGCTGACCATATAGTGCAGTGTTTCTAAACTCCAGTCCTCAAGGCGCCCCAACAGGTCATTTTTTCAGGATTTCCCTCAGATGAAACAGCTGTGGTAATTACTAAGGCAGTGAAACTGATCAAATCACCCGTGCAAAATAATGGTGAGCCTGAAAACATGACCTGTTGGGGTGCCTTGAGGACTGGAGTTGAGAAACACTAAAATTGTGTATCTGTTCCTTATATAATACTAGGCAAACCATACACGAGCAACACAGATGAGTTATTCTTAAAGTTTAGAGAGCTGCCTATACATATGGGTATCTGGTGATAGATGCTCATATACTAAGTCAGACTGCTGGGATACCACAGTTTTCTTGTCATATTTTCTGCTGTAGCAAATTATTAAATTTTGAATTATGCCAATGGATAAGAAAAAGGCCTTAAAGTTGTTGTAAACCTCACATATATACATAGTGACTGGCCTTGGGTGATGCACAAAAATGAAACAAATCCTACATAAGTTGTACCTGTTTATCTAAAAGCATCCTTCCCCTACAGCCATTCAAAGTGCAGAATTTACCCAGAATCTCTCAGCTCTGAAATGCTGGGGGTGGAGAGCTGAAGTTACATGAGTGAGGACAGCACTGAGAGCTGATTGGAGGAAAGGGACACCCCCCCCCTTCCACAGCAGGCAGTCAATCAGCTGGAGCTCTCTCCCTTGTCATTATTTTTCTCTTGGTGTCAGGGAAAACTTGTCAGAAGTGACTCATGCTTATAGCAGAGGAACGGAACAGCAGACAGAAATGACACTTAAAGGGGTTGTAAAGGTACATGTTTTTTCCCCTTAATGCATTCTATGCATTAAGGGGAAAAAACATCCGATGATTAGCCGCCCCCCGTTTACTTACCTGAGCCCTCGAAAGTCCCGCGTCATGAACGTGCTGGCTTCTTGACCGGGCTTCTCGGCTCTTCTCGGCTTATTCATTGGATGATTGATAGCATCGCAGCCATTGGCTCCCACTGCTGTCAATCAAATCAATGAATGAGCCGAGAAGAGCCGGGGCCGAGTGATAATCAAATCAAATCAATGAATGAGCCGAGAAGAGCCGGGGCCGAGTGATAATAAATCAAATCAATGAATGAGCCGAGAAGAGCCGGGGCCGAGTGATAATCAAATCAAATCAATGAATGAGCCGAGAAGAGCCGGGGCCGAGTGATAATAAATCAAATCAATGAATGAGCCGAGAAGAGCCGGGGCCGAGTGATGAATCAAATCAATGAATGAGCCGAGAAGAGTCGGGGCCGAGTGATAAATCAAATCAATGAATGAGCCGAGAAGAGTCGGGGCCGAGTGATAAATCAAATCAATGAATGAGCCGAGAAGAGTCGGGGCTGAGTGATAATCAAATCAAATCAATGAATGAGCCAGGAAGAGCCAGGGCCGAGTGATAAATCAAATCAATGAATGAGCCGAGAAGAGCCGGGGCTGAGTGATAATCAAATCAAATCAATGAATGAGCTGAGAAGAGAGGCGCCGGGGCCCAGTGATACAGTCTGTGATATCATGGGAGCGTGCCCGCAAGCTAACCCCCTTGGGAGAGCGCTTCCCAGAACGGGGGTTAGCTGATGCGGGGAGGAGCCGAGACAGCCGCCGAGGGACCCCAGAAGACAAGGATCGGGGCCAGTCTGTGCAAAGCGAGCTGCACAGTGGAGGTAAGTATAACATGTTTGTTATTTATTTTTTTTTTTTTTTTAAAAAAGGAACCTTTACAACCCCTTTAATGCTCTGGATTGAGACAAGCACACACTATAGAGAGATATGCTTTGTTTATATTTAATGTCTTAGGTTTACAACAACTTTAAAATATGCAATAAAAAAATGTGTTAAATAAACTTGATTCCCTAGGTGACAATTTCCTTTTTGAACATGCTGGTAATCTCTCTATGTAACAATGAGCACCTCTATACTCACGAGGTGTTAACCTCAAAAAACTGGTTTCAAGCAACACTCAAATTATGTCACTTGTAGATAAAAGGATATGTATGACCACTCCAATACTGCTGCACATCCTTTCGCTGTCTTTTTACCTTGATGCAATGAAATGTTTTCTTATTCTAAAAGGGGTCCATCTCTACTGTAAGGCACCAGGGTTTCTTCTGAAGTTTTTGCACATTAAGCCATTGCAACTTTTAGAGACCTATCTCCTGAAAAATACATGCTATATGTGACAGGACCACAGATCTGTTCAGTGACACTGTAGAATGTTGCTGATCAGTGTGTCCATTGTTGTGTTATGATGCTGGGAATCATTCTCCCACACATTGCCAGACAAAGCAGATTACATAGATGATTGGGGTTTCAAGAAAAAAGACAGATCATTTCACAGATTATCACATTTATTTATTTTGTCATTGAAACAAATAACACCATTAGCTTCTACCTGGGAATAATTGTGAAGTTCATTGATGTATCTATTAACCACTTCAGCCCAAGAAGAATTTACCCCCTTCCTGACCGGTGCGTTTTTTGCGATTCGGCACTGCGTCGCTTTAACTGACAATTGCGCGGTCGTGCGACGTGGCTCCCAAACAGAATTAACGTCCTTTTTTCCCCACAAATAGAGCTTTCTTTTGGTGGTATTTGATCACCTCTGCGGTTTTTATTTTTTGTGCTATAAACAAAAAAATAGCGACAATTTTGAAAAACGCATTTTTTAAAAACTTTTTGCTATAATAAATATCCCCAAAAAATATTAAAAAAAACATTATTTTTCCTCAGTTTAGACCGAAACGTATTCTTCTACATATTTTTGGTAAAAAAAAAAAAATCGCAATAAGCGTTTATTGATTGGTTTAATAGTGATATAGGGATAGTTTGGTGGCATTTTTATTAATATTTTTTTTTATTACTAGTAATGGCGGCGATCAGCGATTTTTATCGTGACTGCGACATTATGGCGGACACATCGGACATTTTTTTACACATTTTTGGGACCATTGTCAATTATACAGCAATCAGTGCTATAAAAATGCACTGATTCCTGTGTAAATGACACTGGCAGTGAAGGGGTTAACCACTAGGGGCGGGGAGGGGTTAAGTTAGTACTACGGAGTGATTCTAACTGTAGGGGGGATAGGCTAGCTGTGACACGTCACTGATCTCTGCTGCCGATGACAGGGAGCAGAGATCAGTGACACTGTCACTAGGCAGAACAGGGAGATGCTGTTTACATCAGCATCTCCCCGTTCATCCTCTCTGTGAGGCGATCGCGGGTATCCCCGCGGCGATCGAGTCCGCGGTACCCATGACCCGACTCACAGAGCTCCCGGCCGGCGGCGCGCACGCGATGGCACGGCGGCAAATTCAAAGGGACGTACCTGTACGCCCATTTGCCCAGCATGCCATTCTGCCAACGTACATCAGTGTGCACTGGTCGGGAAGTGGTTAAGGAGAGAAGACCAAGGAGCCCATAAATCAGAATTAAACAGCTGTATATTGGGTGGGTTTTTGCCAAAATGTTCAGGTATGCACAGTCAATTGAAAAATCACCCTTCATCAAGCCTGGCGGAGCTAATAGGCCAGCCATAGTTCGAATTTTGGCCAAATGGGCAGGCCAATACGCATAGGAGTTATATTGTCCGCTGGTACCCAGCCCATTCCTGGCATCTTACACATGCTGAGAATGGGCCAGCAGTTTGCACGCATGTGCCATATAGTGTACACAGAATATACAACATTTCTAAGGGAAAAAGAAAGATATCCCTACCTCTTAGCAGTTTTATTTATTTATTTTTTTGTAGAGTTTAGTTCCGCATTAAGATTAAGATAAAATACAGTAAAACCTTGGATTGAGAATAACTTGGTCTGCAAGTGTTTTGCAAGACAAACTAATTTTTTAAATACATTTTGACTTGATATACAAGCGATGTCTTGATATACAAGTAGCGTGATGTCACAACTGAGTAAAAAAGAGAAGAGAGGTGCCTCTAAGTGTAGCAATATGGTTACATTTAGGCCCCATTCACACAGGGGCAACACGACTTGCAGGTCGCCTCAGCGAGGCGACCTGCAAATGACTGCCCGGGCGACTTGCAAAACGACTTCTGTATAGAAGTCTATGCAAGTCGCCCCAAGTCGCCCCCGAAGTCGTACAGGAACCTTTTTCTAAGTCAGAGCGACTTGCGTCGCTCCCCTTAGAACGGTTCCATAGAACAGAACGGGAGGCGACTTGTCAGGCGACTAGGTCGCCTGACAAGTCGTCCCTGTGTGAATGGGCTCTTAATGAAGGTACAGCATTTAGCAACTCACATAGTTGATGATTAAAATAGGCTCATCTAAGTTTGCAGGCATCCGGGGTAAAGTTGTCCACATAGACTATCCTCCGCACCGCTATCAATGTTATCCTTTCCACACTGCGCTTCACAAGCGCTTCAAGCCTCGCTTTTAGATCGCTCTACTGCAGGGTAGTCTTCCTGATCACGATTGCAGACTGACAGCGGGGAGAGCCAGTGGTGCGGGGGATGGTCTACGTTGACAGCTTAACCCGGATGCCTGCATAGCATACTTAGATGTGCTTCTTTTAACCACTTCAGCCCCAGAAGATTTGGCTGCTCAATGACCAGACCATTTTTTGTCATTCGGCACTACGTCGCTTAAACTGACAATTGTGCGGTCATGCGACGTTGTACTAAAACAAAATTGATGTCTTTTTTTCCCCGCAAATAGAGCTTTCTTTTGGTGGTATTTGATCATCTCTGCGGGTTATATTTCTTGCGCTACAAACCAAAAAAAGCGTCAATTTTGAAAAAAAAAAACACAATATTTTCTACTTTTTGCTATAATAAATATCCCCAATTTTTTTTAAAAAAAAAGCAAATTCTTTCCTCAGTTTAGGCCGATATTTATTCTTCTACATATTTTTGGTAATAAAAATTGCAATAAGCGTATGTTGATTGGTTTGCGCAAAAGTTATAGCGTCTACAAATTAGGGCAGGGATATGCAATTAGCGGAACCCCCAGCTGTTGCAAAACTACAAGTCCCATCATGCCTCTGCCTCTGGGTATCATGCTTGTGGCTGTCAGAGTCTTGCTATGCCTCATGGGACTTGTAGTCCTGCAACAGCTGGAGGTCTGCTAATTGCATAACACTGAAATAGGGGATAGATTTATGGCATTTTTATTATTATTTTTTTTTTACTAGTAATGGAGGCGATCTGCAATTTTTAGCCGGACTGCGACATTATAGCGGACACTTTTGACACATTTTTTAAACCATTGACAATTATACAGCAATCAGTGCTAAAAAATGCACTGATTACTGTGTAAATGACACTGGCAGGGAAGGGGTTAACAGTAGGGGGCGATCAAGGGGTTAACTGTGTTCCCTGACTGTGTGTTCTAACTGTGGGAGAAGGGGACCGACTATAGGAGATGACTGATCGTGGTTCCTAGCTATTAGGAACTCTCGATCTGCCTCTCCTCTCCTCACAGAACAGGGATTTGTGTGTTTACACACACACACACGTCCCTGTTCTGCCTCTCATGCCCGCGATCGTGGCCGGCGGTCATCACAACCGTCAGCCATGAGCTTCGGCACCCCCCAATGCAGCGTGCGCGCACCTGCTACCGAGCTTAAAGGAGCCAACGTACAGCTACGACGGTTCGCAAGATCGTGCCGACCTGCTGCAGTATGACGGAGGCTGGTCAGCAAGTGGTTAATCATCAACCATGTGCGTTGCTAAATGTTGTACCTGCATTATATGTAATCATATTGCTACATTTAGAGGCGCCTCTCTTCTCTTTTATACTCAGTTGTGACATGATGCTACTTGTATATCAAGACACCTCTGTAGCTCCTGCCGGATTTTGCTTCTAATCCCCTTGTAGAAGCTTCTATTTGTGAATGGACATTTTATGGTTACACAACCAAATCACATTGCTATAATCTTTTTATATGGACTATAAACTGAAGGACTTAAATGGTTGTTGAACAAATCATCTGAGTTTCCATTATTTCTTATAGCTTTGATATACAAGTGCTTTGGATTTTTACGAGGAAAAATGGCTAATTGGGCCCAATTAACACATTTTCACTTAGGGGTGTACTCACTTTTGTTGCCAGTATTTTGAGGGGACAGCAAATTTACACTGTTATACAAGCTGTACACTCACTACTTTACATTGTAGCAAAGTGTAATTTCTTCATTTCTTCAGTGTTGTCACATGAAAAGATAGAATAAAATATTTACAAAAATGTGAGGGTTGTACTTACTTTTTTGAGATACTGTACATCGGTCCTTTGACCTTAAAGCAGAGTTCCACCCGTTTCTGTGTTTATTTAAAGTCAGCAGCTACAAAAAGTGTATTTGCTGACTTTTAATAAATGCACACTCACCTGTCCCATGGTCCAGCGATGCGGGCGCCCGAAGCCTTGCTCCTCTCCCCCGCCTGTCTGCGGCGCCGGCATTACTACTGTGGGCACCCAACTTTGACAGCTTGCGGCTTCACAGCCGGGTACGCACTGCGCATGCGCGAGTCGCGCTGCGCGTCGTGAATGGCTGTGCAATCTTCTGGGACCTGTGACGTGCCCTAGAAGATTTCAGGGAGGGAGGGGCCGCCTAGGGGAGAGGAGGAGTCGCCTAGGCAGCCCAGAGCAGAAGTTGGAGCTGGGTACCTGTCAAAACCAGATTCCCGCTCCCCTCCCAAAAAAATGACATGCCAAATGGCATGTCAGGGGGTAAGAAGTAATTAAAGCAGAAGTTCCACTTTTGGGTGGAACTCCGCTTTAAATACCGTCGTTATAGGCAGCAGATAGCTGCCATAACCGCTGTATTTTCTTCAACGCCGGACGGTCCGCATTAAGTTAAAAGTGGCCTCCGCAGTGGATTGGCCGCAAGATCACTTTTATTAGCGGTGGGAGAGATGCCCACCCCCCTCCCGCCGTGTCCCAGTCGTCTCCACCGCTTACTGGATCCGTCAGCTTGGCACTAAGTCGAGTGAGGGAATGATGGTTCCCACTCGACCCAATGCCATTGGATGATGGAAGCCACGTCAAACATCACTTCCGCCCAATGGCCTTAAAGTGACAATTCTGTTTTATTGAAAAAATGCCTTTTTTTTTTTTTTTAATTGCTTTTAAGTGTAAATGTGACATCTGAGGTATTTTTAACCCCAGATTTCACGTTAAAGAGGTCCTGTCATGCTTTTTTTTTTCTATTACAAGGGATGTTTACATTCCTTGTAATAGGAATAAAAGTGACCCAAATTTTTTTCTGAAAGGACAGTGTAAAAATAAAAAATAAAAAGTAAAATAAATAAGAAAAAAAAGAATTAAAAGTGCCCCGTCCCTCCGAGCTCGCGTGCAGAAGCAAACGCACACGTAAGTCGCACCCACATATGAAAACGGTGTTCAAACCACACATGCGAGGTATCGCCTCGATCGTTAGAGCAAGGGCAATAATTCTAGCACAGGAACTCTTCTGTAACTCACAATAGGTAGTATATCAAAGTGTAGCGCTGAAGTGCCAAATTAAATAACAGTGGTTAATGTTATAAACATAAATATCAAAGTAGATATAACACATATAATGAAAATTGTGTGAAAATAAATTAAGTGAATTAAATAAAATAGTGTAGAATAAAGTCTCTAGCAGTGTCCAAGTATCCACAGTGTGCGGTGATTAATCACAGTCTATACTGAAGTGGGATGATCTTAGTCTCGGTGCAGGAAACCAATAGGGTAGATGGAGATTAAGAACACCAGTATGATAGTGCCACCACCAGGATAAATGCAGGCTTACCAGAGGATTTTAATTTAAGAGAACATACGTTCTATGAGTCAAATGAGCTTGTATTGTCAGCCGACAATGTGGATGGAAGTTTGGGAGTCGTCAGTGATTAGAATCTGAAGTCTCCTGAGCCTTCATGGAAAGATCCGGCAAATGAGCAGCACCTCCTATTTGCTAAAGAGGGACCTTGCCATGTCCACCTAGAAGGAGATTCTGACCAGCACAGGAACTTTTGGGTGATTACAATGGGGGTTATTTACGTAAGGCAAATCCACTTTGCACTGCAAGTGCACTTGGAAGTGCAGTCACTGTAAATCTGAGGGGTAGATATAACCAGCAGACAATATTCATGTGCAAATCAGAACTGTAATTGGACTCAAAGTGACCACTGACGTAAAGATGTTAAATTTCTGTGGAACTACAACCAACAGCAGAACAATGGGTGGCAAAGATGTCTGTATATAGTGTGTCTAAGATATGCTGGAACAGATTCTTGAACTAAAGATGATTATGAGTGCAGGAGACAATAATGTCTAATTGTCTATATATAGTGTCTATAAGACTGTGCTATTGCCCACTCATCACACTGGGACAGATGAGGACAATGATGATGAGGAGGAGGATGATGATCTCTCAGGAATATGGCTCAAGCCGCACCGCACCATGGCTCACACAAATCCGATATCCCTGCAGGGTGGACGGAACAGGAAAGGCCTCCGGGCTGCCGCCGGACAGTGAAGGGGAACTGTCTGCAAGTGTCCTTCCAGATATCCACTGGGTAACTCCACCAGAGCAGGCCGCAACTCAGCTGCAGCTCACTCTGTAACAGATTCCCTGCATGCAGCTCCACGCCAGTCCCAAGAGAGCGTGCCAGGCCTCAGTCCTTCCCTTTTATAGTCCCTCCCAGCGGTCTGCTCTTCTCCATCAGTAAGCTGGTAGTTGTAGTTTCACATAATACAGCCAGAGGGCGAATCCTATCCATATGGACTACATGTCCCAAGATTCTTTGCTCTGTCTTGTCTCCAATTAAGAAAGTAACAGGACATCCTACACTGGAACACTAGAGGGAACAGCTTCCCCTGAAACAATGCCACACATCGTCTTCTGATTGCAGGAATAGGTAGGAACAGCTCCTGGCTTCATTTGATACGTACCACCTACCTAAACATGGGAAATGGTAATGCCTGATGGCAGCGGCCTCTTTCAGCAGGATATTGCGCCCTGTCACACTGCAAAATGGTTCATGAATGGTTTGAGGAACACAAACTTGGCCTCCAAATTCTCCAGAACTTACTCTAATTAAAACTCTAACTAAACGCGGTATGTAAACACGGCAAAACGGACGTTTTAAACGTGGGTTACTATCTGTCAAGTTAAGTCGTTCAGGAGAGGTTGTAAAAACGTCCCGTCTACATGAAGCCTTATATCCAATGTTTTAATGGAGCGTAGTCTATCTTTTTCAAGGCTGTTTTCTTTGCTCTGCCATGGGAGCTGACAATCCATGGGTACAAAGCCATCCCCAGACCTGGGGACATTGAGTGCTCTTCTGCTTTCAACACCCATGTGAATTTAGCCTAAAGAAATGGTCAGGGGAATTTATACATTTAGGCTGCAATCTTACAATAAAAAAAAAAATCTAATTTATGGTTCCAGTTTTGTAATGCCTTGCTGTATAATAAATCTTTCCTGACACAAGCATGACAGCATACACAAATGGGATAGGCTCCGCCCCTCACCCAATCAGGACTGGTTATACTATATATAAATGAGTCGCCTCCCCCCAGGCAGCATTCTCTTTTTGTTTCCCCAAATGCTAAACTGGTTATAGCTATGAATTGAAGAAGATTTTTATGTTTGCCCTCACCTTGCCGGATTCATCGGTCAGCCGTACAGGTTCAGCCTCTTTCCTTTGTGACGTAGTCCCTCTGTTCAGTTGTAAAACTTCCATATGAGTGTAGCAATAACTCACGGTGGAGCTGCTGGTTTAAAGCGGGCTGTTACCGTCACCTTTGTTACCTCAATTTCACCAGAACCGGGTCTAGGGTCCCGTTGAGTTTAATACCAGACAGTGTAGGCACCAGACACTTGAGTATCTTTTCCAATGCTTTAATAAAGAGTAACTGAAGGAAGTAGCAGGAAAGAGGTAGAAGAAGAGTTGCAGGGAAGTTCAAATACCTTTTCTTGATGTAGTATTAGGAATTGGAATCTTGTAGATGAATGTACTCTCCTTTTAAAGTTGAATATTTGCCCGCCCGGATAGGTTTCTCTCACTAACCTAGCAACCTGCACGTAGCCCGAACAAAAGTCTCTGCCACAGACTTGAATGTTATAGAAACCCGTACGATCCTCTGCCACAGGATGTAATGGTTTACGATGGATAGCAAACACAGCACTAGAACCTTTAAGCTGACCCGGCAGTACTATGTGGTAGGTTAACTTTAGGAAGCGTCCTCCAACTGAGTCACCAGGCCCCTCTCCAGACCAGCAATCTGCATGATCCTTCCATGACGGGTTCTCCCCTGGGGTCTTCTCAGTTGTCCAGCTTCTTCCCGTAGGACAGACAGCACAGGACCATTCCCTCGCCGCTGTGGTAGGCCCTAGACAGGCTTCTGGGCCCACCCACACGCTGCAGCAACATGGTCCTTCCGGTCGGAGGACCACGTGATAGTACTCCTAACACATACCTGTCGGCCAAGAGGGCCAGCAGGTGGAACGAAAAGAACCCTAAAGCATGGCGTCTGTCCCATAAATACCCTCTCCCAGAATGCAACTCGGAGGACCACCTCCACTGAGTAATCTCCGGGACAGAAGAGCACCCATTCAGCATGTTGCCTTTCCAACACCGACCCATGGCGACAACGACACCCACAGGCACAGTGTGAAACTACATGCAACACAGCCAAACTGGAACAGAGGCTAAATCTGACTATGTATGAAACAGATAACCCACTAAATTTACCTATAAGCGGTAGATTGAAAATCTACCAGCGCTACATACTCCCCCCACTACAATAGACTTGTCCTCAACGTCTGTCAAAATAACTCCCAAGCCTGAGAGTAGGTATTTGAACTTAGAACTTGGATAAGGAAGAAGAAAAGACAGTATAGAAATATTACAGTTTCAACATTTATACAACATGTTCACATCCGCAAAAGAAATCACATTAGAACTGTCACAAGCCCCACTATCTATCTAGCTGAAAAGCCTAACAGCTTGATAGGAGATCCAATTGTTCCTGAAAAAAAAACAAAGTTAAACACACACTAGATATGTACAGTACCGTCACTAAACAGTTTAGGAGCAAAGCCTCATTCCAGAAGAAGAATGACACTCTCTTCCCACATATTTTCCTTTTAATGGAAATAAACTAAAGTAACTTGAAAAGTCCATCCCTATCTTTGGGTGAATTACATCCTTTCAATAAAGAAAATCCAGCTAGCAAAGAGTCTTTGGATTTGAAAACGCTGAGATGAATATTATATCTTGACCATGGAGATCTCTTTAAACTTTTCATTGAGTTTCTGTAATCACTTTGGCTGTTTTCACACATGAAAATACATGAAGTTTTGTGTGCTAACATGCACTATGGCATGCACTGTTGTGCATAGATTGTTTGTTTGTTTCACCACATTTGCGATTTAAATGTTTGTAAAGGTTTTATTTTTTTTTTTTTATATCAAACATACTTACAGTGCCTTGGAAAAGTATTCATACCCCTTGAAATTTTCCACATTTTGCCTTTTTAACAAAAAACATACATGTATTTTATTTGATAGACCAACACAAAGTGGCACATAATTGTAAATGCAGTAGGAGACTGATGCTGGTAACAGGGGCAGACTGACCATTCGGGCACTCGGGCACTGCCCGAGGGCCCCATGCCACTAAGGGGCCCTATCAGGGTTGCCAGCCTCAATAAAACCAGGAACAGTATGTAAAAATTTGTGTTTTTTTCAAAATCCCAAGATTATAGCTGCCCCGCCTCTCCAGTACCTTTTCAGTGTGTGTATGTGTATTCTGTGTGTGTATACTGTGTGTGTATATTGTGTGTCTGTGTGTGTATACTGTATGTGTGTGTGTGTATATTGTGTGGCCCCATAATCTATTGCCTGGGGGCCCCATAATCTCCTATTGCCTGGGGGCCCCATAATCTCCTATTGCCCGGGGGCCCCATGAGTTGTCAGTCCGCCCCTGGCTGGTAACTACTTAGATATATGATTGTGGTCTGAATAATAATAATAATTTGTTTTGTTATAATCCAAAAACGTAAATGTATTTTATAGGGATTTTATGTGATAGACCAACACAAAGTTGCACATAATTGTGAAGTGGAAGGAAAATTATAAATCGTTTTCAAATTTTTAATTTTTTTTAATAAATAAATATGTGAAAAGTGTGGCGTGCATTTGTATTCAGCCCCCTTGAGTCAATACTTTGTAGAACCACCTTTTGCTGCAATTACAGCTGCAAGTCTTTTTGGGTATGTCTCTACCAGCTTTGCATATCTAGAGAGTGAAATTTGTGCCCATTCTTCTTTGCAAAATAGCTCAAGTTCTGTCAGATTGGATGGAGAGCATCTGTGAACAGTAATTTTAAAGTCTTACCACAGATTCTCAATGGGATTTAAGTCTGGACTTTGACTGGGCCATTCTCTTGCATGAATATGCTTTGATCTAAGCCATTCCATTTTAGCTCTGACTGTATGTTTAGGGTTGTTGTCCTGTCTGATGGTGAACCTCCACCAAAGTCTCAAGTCTTTTGCAGACTCTAACAGGTTTTCTTCTAAGATTGCCCTGTATTTGGCTCCATCCATCTTCCCATCAACTCTGACCAGCTTCCCTGTCCCTACTGAAGAAAAGCATCCCCACAACATGATGCTGCCACCACCATGTTTCACAGTGCGGATGGTGTGTTCAGAGTAATGTGCAGTGTTAGTTTTCCACCACACATAGCGTTTTGGTCTCATTTGACCAGAGCACCTTCTTCCACATGTTTGCTGTGTCCCCCACATGGCTTCTCGCAAACTGCAAATGGCACTTTTATGGCTTTCTCTCAACAGTGGCTTTCGTCTTGCCACTCTTCCATAAAGGCCAGATTTGTGGAGTGCACAGCTAATAGGTGTCCTGTGGACAGATTCTTCCACCAGAGCTGTGGATCTCTGCAGCTTCTCCAGAGTTACCATGGGCCTCTTGGCTGCTTCTCTGATTAATGCTCTCCTTGCCCATACTGTCAGTTTAGGTAGACAGCCATGTCTTGGTAGGTTTGCAGTTGTGCAATGCTCTTTCCATTTTTGGATGATGGCTTGAACAGTGCCCCGTGAGATGTTCAAAGCTTGGGATATTTTTTTTTTTATAACCTAAGCCTGCTTTAAACTTCTCCACAACTTTATCCCTGACCTGTCTGGTGTGTTCCTTGGCCTTCATGATGCTGTTTGTTCACTAAGGTTCTCTAACAAACATCTGAGGGCTACACAGAACAGCTGTATTTATACTGAGATTAAATTACACTCAGGTGGATTCTATTTACTAATTAGGTGACTTCTGAAGGCAATTGGTTCCACTGGATTTTAGTTAGGGGTATCAGAGTAAAGGGGGCTGAATACAAATGCACCCTATACTTTTCAGATATTTATTTGTAAAAAAAATTGAAAAGCATTTATCATTTTCCTTTCACTTCACAATGATGTGCCACTTTGTGTTGCTCTAGCACATAAAATCCCAATAAAATACATTTATGTTTTTGGTTGTAACATGACAAAATGTGAAAAATGTCTAGGGATATGAATACTTTTTCAAGGCACTGTACAAGCCAACAGCCGCAAGGGATGTTGGTACTTGTAGTTCATTCAACTCTGTCAATAAAGGACGCAGCTGTGTGGACGGAGCCTCCTGTGCCGCTTTGCTCTTTTCAAAAAGTGGCTTCTCCCCCTACTGCTGTCACATAGAGGTCTCAGATTGCCAAACCAATGCAGGAGCGCAAACATGTTACATGTTCCACCCTAAAAAAGGAAAAAAGGGTGGAACATGTAACATGTTCCTGAAGCTGAACTTATCCTTTAAGATAAATTAACATAGTATAGATATATTGTGAATAATATATTATTGCAGGTAATGATATAGTACCTACAATCTATGCAGCAGTTTACATATTCTTTGCTTACAGCAGTTCCTACTCTCAAGGAGCTTACAACCTTAAAGTGGGAATAAACTCCCTTGGTTGATATTTACCTATAGGTAAGCCTATAATAAGGTTTACCTATAGGTAAGCCTATAATAAGGTTTACCTATAGGTAAACCTATAATAAGGTTTACCTATAGGTAAGAATATAATAAGGCTTACCTATAGATACAGTATCTCCTAAACGTGCACCGTTTAGGAGATATTTATTTCTGAAGCCGCGTATGACGTCACCAGCGCATGCACTCTGAAGAAGCGGCATACCCATTCCCTCAGAGCTCTTTCTTGTGAACAATGGCTCCCGTGCACATGCGTGGGAGTGATGTCATCACGGCTCGTCCAATCAAAGGCGAAGCTCACCAACCTGGAAGGAAGACCGGATGAAGTATAAGCCGAGATTTTCAGCCCTTTTTTTTAGGCTGAAAGTGCCCCCCTCAGCTTATACTCGAGTCATCACCACCTGCCTACATGATCAGGGTGTCATGCAGACATTCGTCGGCCATTCCACTGTTCAAAAGCCGTGCCTCCTCCTCGTCTGTGATAGGCAGAACACTCAATTTCCCAGCAGTCAGTGTTCAGCCTATCACGGACATCCTCTCATCCTCGTCCGTGGTATGAGGATGAGAGGATGTCCGTCGTTAAGATGGCGGCGCCGGCACCCGATCCGATGGATGTATCGGCCTCGGGGGGCCGACATCGCGGGCTCCCTGGACAGGTAAGTGTCCTTATTAAAAGTCAGCAGCTACAGTGTTCGTAGCTGCTGACTTTAAAAAAAAAATCGAGGCTGGAACACCGCTTTAAGGTCCCTTTTTCACATGCATACACATACTAGGGCCAATTTGGACAGGAGCCAATTAACCTACCAGCGTACATCTGCAGTGTAGGAGGAAACCCACGCAAGAGTGGTTGAGATTTGAAAACCACCCCAAGATAGAAGGGCTTACCACTAAGCCAGTGTGTAGTTTTCCCTTTTATTAGTTGAATTAGATGGGCTTGTGTCTTTTTTCAACCAGACTAACTATGTACCGTATATACTCGAGTATAAGTCGATCCGAGTATAAGTCGAGGCCCCTAATTTACCACAAAAAACTGGGAAAAACGCATTGACCCGAGTATAAGACGAGGGTGAGAAATGCAGAGGGTCAACAATGCCCATCTGCAGCTACATGCCTCACTGTGTCTTGTGCAGCCTACCTGTATCCTGTACATGTGTATGTGTCCTGTGCATGTGTCCTGTACATGTGTATGTGTCCTGTACATGTGTATGTGTCCTGTACATGTGTCCTGTACATGTATATGTGTCCCTGTGTCCTGTACATGTGTATGTGTCTCTGTGTCCTGTACATGTGTCCTGTGTCCTGTACATGTGTATGTGTCCTGTGTCCTGTGCAGCCTCCCTGTGGCGATCTCCATCCTCTGACCAGCGTGTGATAATACACTTCGGCGGCCATTCCACTGTTCAAAAGCCGCGCCTCCTCCTCGTCTGTGATAGGTAGAACACTCAGCAGTCAGTGGTCAGCCTATCACGGACATTCTCTCATTCTCATACCACGGACGAGGATGAGAGAATGTCCGTGATAGGCTGTACACTGACAGCTGTTCAGCCTATCACAGACAAGCAGGAAGCGCGGCTTTGGAAAGCTGGAATAGCCTCCAAAGGAATTATCACACGCCGGCCGCCGTCTGTGTGCATGACATGCTGATCATGCAGACAGACGGCGGTGACTCGAGTATAAGTCAAGGGGGGCACTTTCAGCCCAAAAAAAAGGGCTGAAAAATTTGACTTATACTCGAGTATATACGGTAACTATGTAGTTTCTTTAAGAAAGTAAAGTGTATAACACACTCTATGCCCTTGCCTGTACAGCAGTTTGTCCATTTGAATTATTTTAAAATGTTGGCAGCTATGAATTGGATGCAGTTAAACATTATCTGATGACTGGCCAACAGTTGGTTGAACTTGGACATTGTTCATTGACTAATAAAAACGATGTTCCTGTATTTACTCTCTGTATTCGTATGTACTGGAGAAATGACTTTTCTCACATTTGGATGACATCATGTTTTCCTGTGAATCTGTGTCTGTTATTGCTTATTGCACTATAGAACAGTTTAGAGCCAGTGATACATGTACCTGGGGTGGTGGGTGCTAGGTTTACCTTATGGGGTACCTGAACAAACATCTCTAAAGGACAACACCAGGTTTCAGCAAATGATGCATTTTGCCCCATCACTGAGGATGTACTACTAAACAAAATTGGGTTTATTTTCTGACATTGTTCTTTATTAACAGTTGCTGGAGCTGGTTCTGTATTATCCATTCTTGTGTGGGGCTTTTTAGAATGTATGTGATATTTTTTTTTTCTCAAGCCAGACTTATAGTTTCTCAATCAACAAAGCTCACACTATCTGCTGATTGGAGAGCTCTCACTTAGAAGGAAATGTGTCGGACCGCTACAGAGAGACCACTGCTTCCACACAGAGAGCAAGGGTCCCACTCTGCAACATGTTACAGTTTCATTCACTTCTTTAGATCCGCGCTATAGCCGAATGACAGCTACAGCGCGGACCTACTTTGCCGGGAGGGCATTAATAGACGTCCTCCCATGCTCGAGCGGCCTGCGCGCCCCCTGCAGGGCACGTGCGGCGCGCTCTGATCAGCGAGTCTATGAGACTGGGCTGGTTGATCCCGATTCCTTACCATGTGATCAGCTGTCAGCTAATGACAGCTGATCATGTGATGTAAACAGAGCCAGTAAAAAAAAAAGCTGCTCACCGGCAGCTGTCCGAGGGACATCGGGCCCGATCAAGGAGAGCTGCCGCCAGCTCATTTGTGCTCACCAGTGCCACCCATCAGTGCCCACAGTGCCACCTATCAGTGTCACCAATCAGTTCCTCATCAACAGAGCTGCCTATCAGTGTCACCTACCAGTGCCGCCTTATCTGTGCCCACCAGTGCAGCCTATCAGTGCATATCAATGAACGAGAAAAATTACCTGTTTGCAAAATTTTATAACAAACTATGAAACATGATTTTTATTTTTTTATTTTTCAAAATTTGTTATCTTTTTTTGTTTAGCAAAAAATAAAAACCCCAGCTGTGATTAAATACCAGCAAAAGAAAGCTCTATTTGTGTGAAAAAAACTATAATAATTTCATTTGTGTACAGTGTTGTATGACCGCGCAATTGTCATTCATATCACGTCAGCGCTGAAAGCTGAAAATTGGTCTGGGCAGGAGGGGGGTTTTGTAAGCACATGGTTAAGGCTGAGTTCACACTATTTCTGCATGCGGCTCACAGCAGAGGTCTGGTGCATCCCTGTTCACCGTTTCAGGTCCGATTTCAGCCAGGATTTTTAGGCTGAATTCGGACCTGAAACGGACCAAAAGACGCACAGGACCCTTGTGCAAATTTGCACCGGTGCCGCAGCGGAGATATAGAGAGCCAGTCACAATCTCCTACCATGCAAATTGGATCCAATTCGCATAGGTGTGAACCCAGGCTAAAAGCAGTCATAAGTGAGATTTAACTCAGACCACAGTACAAATCTGGCGAATGCTCTGATGCTGGCCACACCTAGCAATGTTTTAGGAAAATTCAATGACTTTCTACCAGATTTTGATCACTAATACAATTAAAAGTTAGAAGAACAAAGACAGCCTACCATTTCAAATTTTGATCTCATGATACATTTTTATTAATTTTATAGACACAAATAGATTGAGGAAATTGAAAGAATAATTGTGACTGAATAGAAAATGATCAAAAACAAGGACCTTGTCAAACAATTTTATAAAAAGCTGTTGCATTTTCCTCTGAGATCAATTGGGTTTTTTTCAATGCCATAACCATGAGGATTTTACTGCACTACTGGCTTTTTTTCTCAGTTTATGCAGTGGCACAAAATACAACTTTTACAGTATGTATTTTGCATGTGCTTTTTCAAAAACAGCACTTGTAGCACTAGTAGATCCACACAACCATTGGTCCCTGCACACATGCAAAGGTGCTGGGTGTATTCCTAGACTCTGACCTTTCCTTAAACCCCCACATTCAATCACTGGTTACATCTTGCCGCCCTAACCTCCGCAACATTTCCAGAATTTGCCCCTTCCTGACTAATGACACCACAAAACAACTTATTTACTCCTTGGTTATTTCCCACCTCGACTACTGCAACTCTCTCCAAATGGCCTACCCTTACACAGGCTATCCCCCTCCAGTCTATTATGAATGCTGCAACTAGACTAATACATCTCACTAATCGATCTGTGACCGCTGCCCCTCTCTGCCAATCCCTTCACTGGCTTCCCCTACCCCACCATATAAAATTCAAAATAAAACGGATTGTACATAGAACAATATCGGACCTCTGAAAAGTATAAGCATGCATATGTACTCAGTACTTGGTTTGGGCCCCTTTTGCAGCAATTACTGCCTCAATGTGGTGTGGCATGGAAGCTATCAGCCTGTGGCACTGCTGAGGTGTTATGGAAGACCAGGATGCTTCAATAGCGGCCTTCAGCTCTTCTGCATTGTTCGGTCTCATGTCTCTCATCTTTCTCTTGGCAATGCCTCATAGATTCTCTATGGGGTTCAGGTCAGGCGAGTTTGCTGGCCAATCAAGCACAGTAATCCCACGGTCATTGAACCAGGTTTTGGTGCTTTTGGCAGTGTGGGCAGGTGCCAAGTCCTGTTGGAAAATGAAGTCAGCATCCCCATAGAGCTCGTCTGTGGATGGAAGCATGAAGTTCTCCAAAATCTCCTGGTAGACGGCTGCGTTGAACCTGGACTTAATGAAGCACAGTGGACCAACACCAGCAGATGACATGGATCCCCAAATCAACACAGACTGTGGTAACTTCACACTGGACTTCAAGCATCTTGCAGTGTGTGCCTCTCCATTCTTCCTCCATACTCTGGCTTCTTGGTTTCCAAATGAGATGCAAAATTTGCTCTCATCAGAAAAGAGGACTTTGGACTACTGAGCAACAGACCAGGTCTGTTTTTCTTTAGCCCAGGTAAGATGCTTCTGACGTTGTTTGTTGTTCAGGAGTGGCTGGACGAGAGGAATATGACATTTGAAGCCCATGTCCAGGATCTGTCTGTGTGTGGTGGCTCTTCATGCCTCCAGCCTCAGTCCACTCCTTGTGAAAGTCCCCAACACTTTTGAATGGCCTTTTCCTGACAATCCTCTCCAGGCTGTGGTCATCCCTGCTGCTTGTGCACATTTTTCTTCCACACTTTTCCCTTCCACATAACTTTCTATTAATGTGCTTTGATACAGCATTTTGGGAACATCCAACTTCTTTTGCAATTACCTTTTTGAGGCTTTCCTTCCTTATGGAGGGCGTCAATGATGGTTTTCTGCACAACTGTCAGGTCAGCAGTCTTTCCCATGATTGTGATTCTAAGAGGCGGTTCACACTGAGGCAGCACGACTTGCAGGTGTTATGGCTTAATTAGCTGATTAGAGTGGGACACTTTGAGCCTAGAATATTGCACCTTTTTACAATATTCTAATTTTCTGAGATTGTGGATTTGGTGTTTTCATGAGCTGTAAGCCATAATTATCACAATTATGACAAATCACAGCTTGAACTATCTTGCTTTGCATGTATTGAGTCTATCTCATATTAGTTTCACCTTTTAAGTTGCATTAGTGAAATAAATTAACTTTTGCACGATATTCTCATTTTTCGAGTATCACCTGTAAGCAGCTAAAGCAGCAAGGTTGATGATGTTACAGTGATTTCACTGCAGAAGGAAAAATGTTGCCATCCAGTCAAAGGAGGTGTTCATTCAATGGTTCTATTGGCAGGATCAACAGGTATTTATAAAAAGTTCCAGGCGGTACTTAGAAAAATCTGAAGCCAATTCTCACTGGTGTGGAGAGTCCACATCACATACTGTATTTGATGTTATAGGTTGACCATAGTTCTACTTTAAAGTGACAGTGTTAAATATAATTTTTTTTAAAGTATTTATTCTTAACTCAAAAAGTCTCAGTCCCTTCCAAATCCTTTTTTTTTGTTTCTGTGATCCAACTTTTATATGATTGTTCCTATTAGGTCCGCCTGTCAGTTTTCCGTTCATCCCCATGGATGGATGGACGGATGGACCGACGGGGGGGGGGGACAGTCGGACTTGTAAGCGGACTTGTATCTGTTCACACCCACCTACTTCTGATCCGATCCCGTCCGCTAAAAACTAGGGAAGCATCAATATCTATATCAAGTATCGCTCAAATGATCCAGATACCGAAACCGATACTTTGCCATTTGATTTGCGTCAATACAAAATGAATGGGCACAAATCGCACTGCAAAGAATCGCATGTGATTTAAACAGAAATGCCTTCCTGCCTTAAAGGGGTTGTAAAGGTTCGTGTTTTTTCACCTTAATGCGTCCTTTGCATTAAGGTGAAAAAACCCCTGCCAATGACGGCCCCCCTAGTCCCCCCCGTTTACTTACCTGAGCCCATTCACCTGCTGTGCGCGTACCCCGGCGTCCTCTTCTCCATGGAGTCTGGCCGTTGATTGGATAGATAGGAGAGATTATAGCAGCGCAGCCATTGGCTAGCGCTGCTGTCAATCACATCTAATGACGCGGCCCGCCGGGGGGTGGGACCGAGTCATACACGCTGTGTCTATGGATACAGCGTGTATGACAGGGAGCTCGCCTGCAATCTAACCCCCTTGGGATAGAGCTTCCCAGAGGGGGGTTAGCTATTGCGGGGAGGAGCCAAGACAGCCGCCAAGGGACCCCAGAACAGGAGGATCGGGGCCACTCTGTGCAAAACGAACTGAACAGTGGAGGTAAGTATAACATGTTTGTTATTTAATAAAAAAACAAAAACAAACCCATACAACCCCTTTAATCGCATGTGATTTTCCCCCACCGCTTGTGTGTGTGTGTATAGAAAGGGAAGTGCCATCTAGTGGGCAGTTTAAAAATGTTAGCACTCACAGTACGTATCTGGCCACATTCAAAATAATCTGAATCCACCAATGGTAGCAAATCAGGGCTGCTGGAGGTGCTCATAGGGCTGGAGGAGAAGTTCCGGGACCCCATGGGTGTAGGGTGGACATGATGTCAGCTTGCTGCCTCTACATCTCCTCCAGCCCTGTGAGCTCCTCCAGTGGCCCTGATTTGCTACCATCAGGGGACTGGGACACCTATGTGGATTACTTTGTATGTGGCCAGAAATGTACTGTAAATTCTAACATTTGTTAACCACTTCAATACCAGGCACTTAGACACCTTCCCGCCCAGGCCAATTTTCAGCTTTCAGCGCTGTCGCAATTTGAATGACAACTGTGTGGTCATGCAACACTGTACCCAAACAAATTTTTTATCATGTTGTTCCCACAAATAGAGCTTTCTTTTGGTGGTATTTGATCACCTCTGCGGTTTTTATTTTTTGCGCAACAAATAAAAAAAGACCGAAAATTTTGAAAAAAAAAACAAGTTTTTCTTTGTTTCTGTTAAAAATTTTTGTAAATAAGTATGTTTTCTTCTTCAATGACGGGCACTGATATGGCTGCACTGACGGGCACTGATATGGCGGCACTGATGGGCACCAATGAGGTGGCACTGACGGGCACTGATGATGGGCACTGATAGGCGGCACTGATGGGCACTGATAGGTGGCACTGGTATGCGGCACTGTTGGGCACTCATAGGTGGCACTGATGGGCACTCATAGGTGGCACTGATGGGCACTCGTAGGTGGCATTGATGGGCACTCGTAGGTGGCATTGATGGGTAGTTATGGGTGGCACTGATAGTTGGCACAGATGGGCACGGATGGGCACTGATAGGTGGGCACTGATGGGCATGGATGGGCACTGACAGGTGGCACCGATGGACACTGATGGGTGGCACTGATGACACTGAATGTTTGCACTGATGCCCCTAAGGGTGGTATTGCTGGGCGTCACTGCAACATAATGGTGCCAATCAGTGCCCATTTGTGGGCACTGATTGGCACAGATTGGGCACACTGGGCACATGTGGATGGCCATGGGGTACATACCTGGTCATCCACATGGTGCCCCCTCCCTGGTGGTCCTAGTGGCGATCCCTGGTGGTCCAGTGTGGTGATCTGAGGGGGGGCTGCGCTGATAAACAATCAGCGCAGACCCCCCCTGCCAGGAGAACCGCCGATCGGCTCTCCTCTACTCGCGTCTGTCAGATGCGAGTGAGGAAAAACCGATCAATGTCTCTTCCTATTGACATCGTGATCAGCCGTGGTTGGACACGGCTGATCACGTGGTAAAGAGCCTCCGCCGGAGGCTCTTTACCAAGATCGGTGTAGCGGTGTGTCAGACCGACACACCGATCCACCGATCGCCGCGATGCGTGCCCCCGCAGGCGCGCGGCGGCATGTTATCCTGCTGGACGTCATATGACGCCCAGTCAGGATAACTGAACCACCGCCCGGCCATCATCTGCTATGGGCCGGGCGGGAAGTGGTTAAACTGCCCACTATATGGCACTTATTAATCGCTTTCTACACACACACGTGCGAGCAGTGGGGGAAATCACATGCAATTTGAACAGGAATCACACTGCATTCCTGTTCAAATTGCATGCGATTCTTTGCAATGCGATGTGCGCCAATTTTCTTTGTATAGCTGCAAATCACAGCGCAAAGTATCGATACTCAGTATGGCCGAGTACTTGACCGAAAGTATCGGTACTGATAAAAAAAAACGGTATCGGTGCAAACCTAAAAACAAACAAAAGGGGATCCGTCCTCCATGTAGGTGGATCAGATCAGAGGTAGTCAGGTGTAAACGGACAGTGGAATCTGTGTACATCCAGCCAACCATAGAGCAGAGCAGGCTCTGTCGTGCCCACTCTCCATAAACTGTACGGACACGGACCTGTCATCCGCCCGCTCTGCTCTGATCAACAGGGGATCTGTGAGCAGATCCCCTGCTGATCGGAATGGATTTCACCCAGTGTGAAAGGGGCCTTAGAGGGTGGCTATGTTTGCTCTCCATGGTTCCACTGTATGTAGGAGTGTAGCCACCATCTTTTGCCCACTCCTGAGATGTTCTAGGGACTATGGGGTTTGGAGTGTGCATAGAGCAGTAAACATGGCTGCAACTAACGTGCACTGCTGGTTCTAAACAAACAGAAGTGAGGGGGTAAAAGGAGTTTGAGAGCTTACACAGGACATTACAAGGAGGTAGAAAAACACAGTAACAAACTATTTCATGGAAAATAGATTACAGGCCAATTTAGTAGTGGATGTGTATAGATATGGCCCTTTAGGTGAGATCTCTGACCTTGAGCTCCTAAGGTCCTACACTTTCTATAACACTTATCAATGGGCCCAAACCTCCATGCTGCATCTTGCAATTTTTTTAATACTACAGAAAAAGCAACAGGGAGAATGTGAAAACCCATTTTGTAGGAGAAACACGAGCCCTCCAACTGGTTGGGAAATTATGAGCCCACCAGCCTCCACCTATAACTATAATATCATTTTTGGGTGCACCGACCCTTTAATAGGTGGATCTTTAGTAGCAGTTTTCATATGGAGTCTTTTGCCATTCAGTTCTGCATGTCTTTGCTCTTGTGCGGCTTCCTGCCTGGCCACCGTGACACAAGCTTTCTCTCATTTGAAAAACATTTTTGGGAATCTCGGCTTAAATCTTCTTTTCTGATGTGGCTCCAGTTCCTGCAGTCAGCAGTCAGTGTTTGCTCAGTTCCATCTTTGTGTTGTGCTTGGAAATCACTGTGGGTACAGATCTCAGAAAAAAAAAAAGTTTCTTTCCTGTACCTCTATGCAAATATCACTGTAGGAGCGGAGAACAAGAGTACAAACCTAAGAGAGCAATAACAAAAAACGTGAAAGTCTCCGCACAGCCAGCTATTTGTCCAGCTGACAGTGGGAAGCACAGTACACTCCGGACTCCTGCACATCTCTGCTCTATAACAAGACGCGGGACCACCAATACCCTTTTCTGTGCTTTCTTGTATTTGCTTTGGTTAAATGTGGCCATGGAGAGATCGGGCTGATAAGTACGCCGGTTGGACCTCTTAGATGCACTATTCTCTTTGTAAAGGTAAGAGTTATCTTTTGTCACGTGAGAAACGGTCATTAAAAAAAAAAAGAAAGGGAGCTTGAACATGCAGCAGTTCACTAATGACATTAAAATATAGCTAAAGTCCAAACTTTCTTTTTAAATTTTGGATAGAGTGGAGAGGGTGTAGAACATCTGTTAAACTTTCATTGCTGTCTGCGCCCCTGCTAGGGAGATAAATCCTCTCTATTTGTCCTGTTTACCATTATCACCTGAGAGTGAAAGTAAAAGGAAATCCCAAATTGTAGGTTGTCACCAGGACAGGAATTGAGGGGAAATCTTCCAGTGGGGACACTAGTTCTGGTTACAGGAAGTGAAAGAAAATCTCCCCAATGGGACACAGATGGCAAAAAAACTTTCAGGGGTTGTAACCCTCTTTTACTCTATCCAAAATGAAAAAGGCAAGTTTTGTCTTTAGTTTAATTTAGTTTAGTTTAGTTTAACAGTAAGATTAACATTACAATTTAGGTTTAAGGCCCCTTTCACACTTTTGTGACTTTTCCTGCGACTTTGGATATCAGAGTCGCATGACAAGTCATACCCCATGATTCCCAATGATAATCATTCATATCTGTGCGACTTCAAAGTAGTCCCTGTACTACTTTGGTCTGTCTATGATACGAGTTCAGGTTCATAGACCTCAAGTTTACACAGGCATTCCCTGAAATCGCAGCCGCAAAATCGTGGTAAAATCACACGCCTTTCAAGTCACGGCAGTGTGAAAGGGGCCTAAATTAAGGGTGTATGTAAACTCTAACAATGAACTTCTCTTATTTCGTTATCATTCATTAAGGGACACGGTATCTTATATAGATATAGTTAATAATCAATATCAATAATAACAATTCATAGACAATTGCGTTATACTGCCAAATACTATTTATCCATCCTGTGTACCTTAAAGGATTTTTTGGTAAGTACAAAAATCCTGTTTTTACTTTATCGTTCAATAAGGGACCAGTTGAGTTTCATAGACAATAGTCCAGGGGTAGGCAACCAGTAGCCCTCCAGCTGTTGTATAGTCCAGGGGTAGGCAACCAGTAGCCCTCCAGCTGTTGTGGAACTACATTTCCCATGAGGCATTGCAAGGCTGGCAGTTACAATTAATCCCAGAGGCATGATGGGACTTGTAGTTCTGCAACAGCTGGAGGGCCCCAGATTGCCTACCCCTGCAATAGGCGGTATTACTCAACACATTAAATGCTATATGCCTTAATGAACTTCAATAAACCAAATTTACAGACAGGATCCATGCACACTGGCTTATAAAAACACCAGTGCTCTTGCCAGAAAAAAAAACACAAATTTTGAGCGTGTTTTGTACTAGTCTGTATATGCAGTAAAACACACTTGTTATACTCACCATGGAACCTAAGGGGTTAATCCTCCGCATTAGGTAAAAAGACTGTTTGATACTTTCTTGGATCCTCCCCTTCTTCCACTGTCCCCAATACATCTCCTGATAATACAGAGCCTTAGGGACACTCTGCACACGCTCAGTTTGGTGTGTATTGAGAGTTTTTTTTTCTTGGGAGAGTGCATGTGATCAGCACAGGGCCAGTCAGCATTGTCCAGACAGAGGGTCAGGGGTCCTGTATTCTCATCAGTTCAGGACAGTCAGAGTAGAATGAAAACACCTCCTACAAGCTTTATCCAAACACTGATAGAAGTCACAGGACTGCTATATACTACTGATGAGAAAAGGTATTTAGCAGATTGCATTTCCATGTTCTGTGTACTGTGGGAGACCAGATATAGTGAATGCAGGGCCCTGGGTTTAGTAACACTGAAAATTGGCCAAACATTGTATACAAGCCAGCAGGTGGATGAAGCCTGCCTTTTAGTTTTCACTATGCACCATTACAACCTTCTAGCTACCGGCGTTCTAACAACCAATGACATCATCATTTGATAAGGAAGACGTCAGACGCCTGCACAGCATCCTTGTTTTCCCCTCCCCTGACCCTCTCCATGAGCATTGGGGGTCACATTGAGTGAGGGAGAAGAGAAACATTGGAATACCAGTCAGTACCAGTGTGCAAAGGTGTATTTGCTTTGGAAGAATAACTCACCTCTAATATTGGGTGTCCTACACGTGTGGATGTTGCTGCTTTATGTAAAACTATTAGTTTAGTTTTTTACAATTTAGACTGGGGTGCCTCAAGATTGTGCATTATTTTAAAGGGTGCCTTGACTGAAAAAAGGTTGAGAAACACTGCTCTAAATGACCTAACGTGCATGGACACATAGGATAACATTAGTTGCTTCTACAGGAAAAATGCCAAACTCCTCTAGCCAGCGCGCATGGACCCTGAATAAAATAAAAAAATCATTTTTTTTTATTTTTTGGTTTGTTAAATATACCATTGACGGATCTTTTACAAAAAATCTTGTTGATCCTGCCAGAAATCTTATAGGCTGATAACTTCCTGGTGCTCTCTGCCTGAGTCTTTAAAGTTACAATCTTTCCAGATATCTGGAAAGATTGTAATTGATTTTGGTCTGTTAAATATACCATTGAAAGAGTTTTGTTCAATCTGTTTGATAAGTAAAAAAAAAACACCTAATGTTCCTGCCAGAAATCTTGTAAGCTGATTTCTTCCTGGTGCTCTTTGCCTATGCTTCAGTCTTATCAGTTACAACCATTCCAGATATCTGAGGACTACAGAACCTCTCCGCTTTCATTATGTTGTGGAGAAGAGGAGGGGAAGGTGCTCTGTAGTCCTGACCTATGGTAAAAATGCTGCTCCTTCATACAGTAGGTACAGTACAGTAAGGCAAGATCACCATTAAAAAAAAGAAGATACCTAAAAAAAAACAAAAAAAAAAACAAATAATGCCACCACATCTAAGGACTTGTAAACTGCAATATATTACAATTTTATTCTCAGATTAGATATGCTTTAAAGTGGTTGTAAACTTCTGCAATTAAAATGAGCAAATCATATTTCTCTATAAGTTTGTACTAGAATCAATCCAAAGCACGTCAAGGGTTTTCCACCTGATCTCTCCTCCCTCTTCATGAGTCACGTCTGACAGTCTAGCTTACCACCAAGCATTCCTCAGAGATGACCCGTCCACTTTCCAGTACACAGCAGGTGATTGACAGCCTCTACTGTGCATGTTTCCCTATAACTTAGTGTGGAGGAAGGTGTCTCCATACTTTCCACTCAGGTTTCAGATTACACTGAGCTCTCCTCTGATGTAGTGCAGCGTGTGACATCAGATCCCTGCCCCCTACCTTCTGGAGCTAAGAGAAAGCCTTTGATCTGTGTGTTTAAGGAGGCTGTAGAAAAGAGAGGACTGCAGATAAACAGGTAGAACTTATGGAGGATTTGTTTCATGTGTTTCACCTAAGGCTTGTCACTTAAGTGGTTATATTGTAAAACCTGGTATACACAGGTATTTTTTTTGTTCAATCCAGCGGGCTGAAAGAAAAGAAAAACTGAGGAGCTCGCTGTACTGACTATGCGATGTTAGAACAGCAATGTCCCTGCTGAGTTATTGTATTATGACGGGGGGGGGGGGGGGGTAAGGACCCCTTCCCACCAGAACAAACTGGTTGTCGCTCACAGCCAAGTGCTGATCGGATGCTGGTCAGCTGCTGGTTTTCCAGCATACCTAATGTCCAGAAGCTGGACTCATATATTTGAAGTAAACTTACCGTATATTGAAGTAAGTAAGCAACAGTTCACAATAACCTGGTGGGACAGTTACTCAGCTGGGCACACTCACAGGTCCCAATAATGTGAAGAAGCAGGTTCAAGCCGAACTGATAGTGTCTGGTGAGAGGGGACAGAATATTGGCTGGCCTTCTTATTCTCAATGGGGAAGATATCCAGACAACTGCAATCCTACTGTTTCCCTCCTCATCAGGAACCTTTTCCCTAATTCTAGTACTGTCTCTAACAGACAGGGGACCTTTCCCCACTCGCGCATGCCAACCCCAGGGGCCAGGGACTTAAATAGACTCTACTACACCTAAGATGACCACCAAAGTTACCTGGGCTGCTAGCATCCAATTGGATCTTTGCCCAAGTGACTCAGGAAACCATAGAGGAACCCTGTTCTCCATGTCTTCCTCGCCCTCTGCATTGCTGCTGTGGTTAAGCGCCACCTGCAGTGGAGACAGCACACTGCACCTGCCTATAGGCAAGAAACTACTATTTTCAAAAGAAGATATTGGCAATGGCAGCCAACATATTTCTTTTATGAGAAGTATCTTGTCAGACTGAATGACATTTAGTTTGTTAAAGTATTGAGTATCATGAACAATAATTATTTTTAAAAATAAAATAAATATTTTTAATCTTTTTTTGTTCCTTTGTTGCATCTCATTACTGCTGATTTGTTGCAGCATCTTTAATATAATGTTTGGGGGTTCTAAGTAATTTTCTAGCAAAAAAAAAAAAAAAAAAGATTTTAGCCTGTAAACAACAAGTGTCAAAAAGAGGCTCGGTCCTTAAGTGGTTAATTGGTTCTAACTCTTCTGCACTGTTTCCAACCCACTGGATATCACATGAGATAAAATACAGCATGGTTTCATGAGATGAATACCGAATATTTCAATGAAATACGGCATGCAGTATGTTAGTAGTGTGTTTTTGTGAATCGCAAAAAAGATTTTGGAAAATGCTGTGAAGTATTTTACTGCAAATTTTAAAGAGGAAAATACCGCTTTGTGAATGAAGCCCAATGTTGCTTGATTACTAGACAAGAAATAATCTACATTGCCCTGGAGTACCTGTTTTGGAAGGAACATGTTGTATAGCATGTTCCATCTTTAATTTCTATTATATACTGTTTATAGCAAACAGTCCTTTACCTTGGGGACACATTCAAGAGTCAAGGATATTTGGCAGCTTTATAAAGAATGTTGCAGAGGTTGAATGCAAATTAAAGTGTTTGTAAAGTTGTAAACCTTTTTTTTTTGGGTAGAGTGGGGAAGAATTCTCTCTCTCTTTCTCACTTCCTATCTTGTAAAAGTGTCCTCACTGTCAGCAGGAGAGGAAGTAAGGGTAACTCTTTATAATAAAGCTCTAGATGGCAGTAAAAACCAGGCATGGGTTCTAATCCTTTTCCATCTATCCAAAACTAGAAAAGTTTGAGTTGACATAAGCCTTAAGTAACCTGGCTAATTTTTAACAAATGTGCAGGCAATTGTACATGAAATGTGTGCTTAAATGAATGAATGTTGTGGGGTGCAGAAGGAAATGAGTCAATGGAAAAAGAAAAGCTGCATTGTAGCCACTAGATGAAGCTGAGGAGCATTCTTATTTCCTATGATAGTCAGCACCATCTGGTGGCCATAATGTAGTATAATGCACCCAAGTGTTATTATTATACAGGGTTTATAAAGCGCCAACAGTGTGTGCAGCGCTTTACAACATGAGGGCGGACAGTACAGTTACCATACAATCCAATACAGGAGGAATCAGAGGGCCCTGCTTGTTATAGCTTACAGTTATACCCCTTCACACTTGCGTGACTTGTCATACAACTTTGTCGCAACATCAAAGTCGCATGACAAATCATACCCTGTGTTTTCCGATAATAATAACATTCATATACAGTATTTTACAAAAGTGAGTACACCCCCTTACATTTTTTGTAAATATTTTATTATATATTTTTATGTGACAACACTGAAGAAATGACACTTTGCTACAATGTAAAGTAGTGAGTGTACAGCTTGTATAACAGTGTAAATTTGTTGTCCCCTCAAAATAACTCAACACACAGCCATTAATGTCTAAATCACTGGCAACAAAAGTGAGTACACCCCTAAGTGAAAATGTCCAAATTGGGCCCAATTAGCCATTTCCCCTCCCCGGTGTCACGTGACTTGTGAGTGTTACAAGGTCTCAGGTGTGAATGAGGAGCGGGTGTGTTAAATTTGGTGTTATCGCTCTCTCACTCTCTCATACTGGTCACTGGAAGTTCAACATGGCACCTCATGGCAAAGAACTCTCTGAGGATCTGGAAAAAAAGAATTGTTGCTCTACATAAAGATGGCCTAGGCTATAAGAAGATTGCCAAGACTCTGAAACTGAGCTGCAGCACGGTACACGGTACAAAGACAAGTGTGTCTTGCCTACAGGT
Organism: Aquarana catesbeiana; assembly: GCF_042186555.1. Lineage (NCBI taxonomy): Eukaryota > Metazoa > Chordata > Amphibia > Anura > Ranidae > Aquarana > Aquarana catesbeiana. The sequence continues at coordinate 106,293,425 of NC_133327.1, read as the reverse complement.
CTGGGGCTGCATGAGTGCTGCCAGCACTGGGGAGCTACAGTTCATTGAGGGAACCATGTACTGTGACATACTGAAGCAGAGCATGATCCCCTCCCTTCGGGGACTGGGCCGCAGGGCAGTATTCCAACATAACGATCCCAAACACACCTCCAAGATGACCACTGCTTGCTAAAGAAACTGAAGGTAAAGGCGACAGACTGGAGAAGCATGTCTCCAGACCTAAACCTTATTAAGCATCTGTGGGGCATCCTCAAAAGGAAGGTGGAGGAGCACAAGTTCTCTAACATCCACCAGCTCCCTGATGTCGTCATGGAGAAGTGGAAGAAATCTCCAGTGGCAACCTGTGAACTCCATGCCCAAGAGGGTTAAGGCAGTGCTGGAAAATAATGGTGGCCACACAAAATATTAACACTTTGGGCCCAATTGGGACATTTTCACTTAGGGATGTGCACACTTTTATTAGCGGTTTAGACATTAATGGCTGTGTTGAGTTATTTTGAGGGGCCAGCAATTTACACTGTTATACAAGCTGTACACTCACTACTTTAGAAACTAAAAACAAGGATCCCTCCAGGTATTAGTCCCTATGGACATAAATTAACCATCAATGTATATAACTCTCTAAACAATAGAGAAAGAGGGGAGGAATGGAGTGGGAGCTCTCGGTAAGAACATGATAGAAAACTCAAAGTAAAAAACCTGTATGAGCTCTACCAACACCAAACACGTGCCTATAAACACAGCCCACTGTACAAATTAAATTTGCAAAAAGTTGTAAAAACCAATATTAAAATCCAAATACATTCAATCGTGACATTCGTGTAGCTAAAACTCCATTTCCACCATACATGCGCACATCCAATAACCATACATGTGTGTGTGTATATATAAGAATATTGGTGTACAAAACATAATAATAGAACTGACACCCTCAAATATGCCAATACAGAGGGATATAAGTGTCTAACCATATACAATGGTCAGTGCTTGGCTACAATCCTGCAAGTGAATATAGCATTGGTCCTGAACTGGTAAAAACCTGGAATCCTGGGAATAAGCATGCAATCAGCACTAGTCCTTGGTGTTATCCAATGAAACATTAGGGAAGTGTTTCTCAACTCCAGTCCTTAAGGCGCCCCAACAGGTCATGTTTTCAGGATTTCCCTCAGATGAAATGTCTGTGGTAATTACTAAGGCAGTGAAACTGATCCATTCACCTGTGCAAAATAATGGAAAGCCTGAAAACATGACCTGTTGGGGCGCCTTGAGGACTGGAGTTGACAAACACGTTAGGGGTAGCTGAAGAAGCACAAAATGAAAAACAGTGGTCCAGAGGAGGTATGTTGATCAGGGTTGCTTTCACAATCAGTATGTCATAGATCGCCATGTAACTGTGAAAGCTGTAATAGAACCATATCCTGGAATCACCTCCCTCCTTGGAATTCCTTGGAACTGCATATTTGTTTGGGACTATACCCCTTGGATTACAATTGGTCCATGAAGGACCGGGATTCGTAGCTTGCATGCAAGTTTTGTTCACTGTATTGTAATCTTTGGTACCGTGTGAGGCAGGTGATTCCAGGATATGGTTCTATTACAGCCTTCATGGTTACATGGTGATCTATGACATACTGATTGTGAACGCAACCCTAATCAACATACCTCCTCTGGACCACTGTTTTTTATTTCATGCTTTTTCAGCTACCCCTAACATTTAATTGGATAACACCAAGGACTAGTGCTGATTGCATGCTTATTTCCAGGTTTTTACCAGTTCAGGACCAATGCTATATTCACTTGCAGGATTGTAGGCAAGCACTAACCATTGTATATGGTTATACGCTCATTATCCGTATTGGCATATTTGAGGGTGTCACTTCTACTATTTTGTTTTGTACACCAATATTCTTATACAGTGGGGACGGAAAGTATTCAGACCCCCTTAAATTTTTCGCTCTTTGCTATATTGCAGCCATTTGCTAAAATCATTTAGGTTCATTTTTTCCCTCATTAATGTACACACAGCACCCCATATTGACAGAAAAACACAGAATTGTTGACATTTTTGCAGATTTATTAAAAAAGAAAAACTGAAATATCACATGGTCCTAAGTATTCAGATCCTTTGCTCAGTATTTAGTAGAAGCACCCTTTTGATCTAATACAGCCATGAGTCTTTTTGGGAAAGATGCAACAAGTTTTTCACACCTGGATTTGGGGATCCTCTGCCATTCCTCCTTGCAGATCCTCTCCAGTTCTGTCAGGTTGGATGGTAAACGTTGGTGGACAGCCATTTTTAGGTCTCTCCAGAGATGCTCAATTGGGTTTAAGTCAGGGCTCTGGCTGGGCCATTCAAGAACAGTCAGGGAGTTGTTGTGAAGCCACTCCTTTGTTATTTTAGCTGTGTGCTTAGGGTCATTGTCTTGTTGGAAGGTAAACCTTCGGCCCAGTCTGAGGTCCTGAGCACTCTGGAGAAGGTTTTCGTCCAGTATATCCCTGTACTTGGCCGCATTCATCTTTCCCTCGATTGCAACCAGTCGTCCTGTCCCTGCAGCTGAAAAACACCTCCACAGCATGATGCTGTCACCACCATGCTTCACTGTTGGGACTGTATTGGACAGGTGATGAGCAGTGCCTGGTTTTCCCCACACATACCGCTTAGAATTAAGGCCCAAAAGTTCTATCTTGGTCTCATCAGACCAGAGAATCTTTATTTCTCACCATCTTGGAGTCCTTCAGGTGTTTTTTTTTAGCAAACTCCTTGCAGGCTTTCATGTGTCTTGCACTGAGGAGAGGCTTCCTCAGTTTGTCCAGACGGCCAGCTCTAGGAAGGGTTCTGGTCATCCCAAACAAATTTTTTTATAACCTTGGCCAGATCTGTGCCTTGCCACAATTCTGTCACTAATCAAGTCCAATCAGTATAATCAAACACAGCTGGACTCAAATGAAGGTGTAGAACCATCTCAAGGATGATCAGAAGAAATGGACAGCACCTGAGTTAAATATATGAATGTCACAGCAAATGGTCTGAATACTTAGGACCATGTGATATTTCAGTTTTTCTTTTTTAATAAATCTGCAAAAATGTCAACAATTCTGTGTTTTTCTGTCAATATGGGATGCTGTGTGTACATTAATGAGGAAAAAAATAAACTTAAATTATTTTAGCAAATGGCTGCAATATAACAAAGAGTGAAAAATTTAAGGGGGTCTGAATACTTTCAGTCCCCACTGTATATACATGTATGGTCATTGGATGAGGGCATGTATGGTGGACATGGAGTTTTATCTGCATGAATGCCATAATTGAATGTTTTTAGATTTTAAATTTTCTATGCTAAAAAATTATGTAAAAAAAAATATGTAAAAAATTGTATTCTTTATTAGACCAAAGATAGGGCATGGATCAACCCATATAAACGCATAATAGCACATTGGCATATAAAATACAAAGTATCAACATACATATTGAGGATAGTCACCAACATGACACAGAAAGTAAATATTATACATCACAGTCCCCCAAATGGAGTAGGCATAACATATCAGGGTGATAGAGCAATAAAAACCATCTAGAATCATGAATATGAGATGGATCCATCAAAATAAGCTCGACGATGTTTCGTGGACTTCTATTCACTCATCAGGAGCAAGTGCATCCATATACTAAAAAGGGGATAAAAAAAAAAAAAATCACCATTATAGTTTGATATAACCACAGACTGGAGGGGTAGAGGGATTAAAGATGATGATGAACAAATAACCAGCCATAACTGAAAGTACTCACATGCGAGCTGATACTAGGCCATGCGATACGACCTGCCGGAGGTCAGCCAGATAATTATGTCCAGCATGTCCCTTCACACAGGCGTGTGCTATTTCAGCTTGGCTGACACATGGTGAATAGGTCTGGCTGCTGCTGTGCTGTCTCTCCCTTATTGGCATGCCAGTGTGACGCTGGATGGGACCCTGGCCGCTGGGCTCGCCCTGCAGTTCCCCTTCAGTGACCTTTTCTCAGCAGTCCCACACTGCACTCCATTTTTGGTTCATATCCCATTAGGACCTACATGGGTAAATACATAGCAAGCTGTTGATTTATTCTTAAATTCTTCTACAACAAGCATTACTAATATTTCTTTACTCTAGTTTTCATTAATTTCTCCTGATTTCAGGAATCTCATCTCCTCTTCCCTATTCTTACTATATGGACACCCTATTTTTTTCATTCTGTTCACCTTGTTGATATGCTCCACAATATACTTCTATACTGTGGTGATGACGTTTCTTTTTATTTATACCAATATGGTAACAAACCATTTACTTTATTGTATACATCAAGATTTTTCCATACACACATTTCTTGGGGGACTGCATGTGTGCTCCTGATCCATGCTTGAGTCCTTTCCTCAGCTCCTGTGCTGGACATAATTACCTGGCTGACCTCCGGCAGGTGGTATTGCATGGCCTAGTATCAGCTTGCATGTAAGTACTTTCAGTTATGGCTGTTTATTTGTTCATCATCATCTTTAATCCTCTACCCCTCCAGTCTGTGGTTATATCAAACTATAATGGTGATTTTTTTTTTTTTATCCGCTTTTTAGTATATGGATGCACTTGCTCCTGATGAGTGAATAGAAGTCCAGGAAACGTAGTCGAGCTTATTTTGATGCATCCATCTCATATTCATGATTCTAGATGGTTTTTATTGCTCTACCACCCTGATATAATGTTATGCCTACTCCATTTAGGGGACTGTGATGTATAATATTTACTTTCTTTGTCATGTTGGTGACTATCCTCAATATGTATGTTGATACTTTGTATTTTATATGCCAATGTGCTATTATGTGTTTATATGGGTTGATCCATGCCCTATCTTTGGTCTAATAAAGAATACAATTTTTTACATATGTATATGGTTTTGTCTGTCTCTACCCCACACACACCTCATCTAAAGTTCCACCCTCCCCCCCTCTTTTTTGCAAAAGCAACCAGGGATGGAGGCGCGATATTCCCCGTTGCGTCTCATTTAAAGTCCCAAATATTCCCTTTTTTTCTTTGATCATGCAACAGTGGGTCTGACTTTGTAGAGGGACAACAAGACACACCCCTCCAAATTTGCACTCCAAAGTTGTGCAACTTGGATTCGTACAAGTGTGAATGGTGCCTTAAACGTTACTCAGCCAATCTTAGCTATTTACAGTACATGCTAGTACACCTGGGTTTTGCAGAATGCTCTAAAGATATCCTCGAAATGCATTCTGTGACCCTGTACATCAGAGGGGTAACACCATCCACTGACAATTGACATCGGGCGTGATAAAACCGAGTGACATCCTGTGAACCAAGAAGTCTGAGCAGCAGCTCATCCATCTCATCCATCCATCTGCTTTGTGTGCAGGACTTGGTCAATGCAGCAGGCTCTCTCCTTTCCTTTTACATGTGTTATTTTATTCACCCTTGTCAGTATACAGATATTTTTTTATTGGTTTGCAATAAACTATATGGAACTTACTACACTAGAATGGTTGCTCTGTCTCTCCCCCCTGCCCTGGTAAAATGTGAACTCTGCTGCAGCAGATTAATGTGCAGGGCAATAGGTTGACCAAAAGGTTGACACAGAGACGTACTGTTTAAAATCATTCATTTGAAATGATCGGAGTAGAGGCTGTTCACTTTGTAAAGTAAATGTTAATACATAAAGTAAAGCTGTGTTCGCACTGGAAATTCAATCATGTACTAGAAAAAGTCAATTTTTCTATTTCCCTTGCACATGATTGGGTATTCAAAGTGAACTCATGTTTTCCTTATTTACTCACATTTACCTTACCAACTAATATTATATATAAAAGTCCAGGCTAAAATCAGCTATATTAATAGCAGCTGTATTAATAGCACAACACGATTTAAAGTATGAAAGCTAAAAAACAGTGCTTTGTAAAAAACAATAGATGAATTAAATAATTATAATTATCATGTGCAAATATCATAAAATCAAATACATGCGCAAAAACATCTGAGCAAATGCCAAAAAAAAAAAAACTGTGCAAAAATTTGCAAACTCAATTCAGTTAAAATGCTACAATAATGTGCAAACTGCAATTCAAATATATAAAAGTTCTTTATAGTCCCAGACTCACTCACACCTAGGGAAGATTTACTAAAACTGCTGCACTCAAGATCTGGTGCAGCTGTGAATAATAGCCAATCAGCTTCTAACTTCAGCTTGTTTAATAAAGCTTTGGCAATAAAACCTGGAAGCTAATTGGTTTCTTTGCAGAGCTGCACCAAATTGTGCACTCTCTAGCTTTAGTAAATAACCCCCCAAGTGTCCAAACACAATGATTAATCCAGTATATCCATCTGCTGTTTAAGTGAACTCTTCATCCACTTCAATAAACCAGCTTCCTTCCACATCACTAAGGTAAATCCCCAATGGGATAAAACTCCCCAAGAGAGGATGACCAGGTAATTGGATAAGATGGCATTGATTTTGCAACTGAATCTTCAATAGCTGTTCCTCCAATCCTGTAATTAATTAGACATATATCCCCAAAGCATACCAGGCATAAAACAGAAAGTGACAGTGCAGTATCCTTTTTTGTTAAAAACATATACAAAACAGAATACAAAGGGGTCTACTTATAAAAACATTGCATAGCCATTCATTCGGTAAATCTGCATGTACATTTGTTTTCTGTGAATTGGATAAAAACAAATATTCTTTAGGCAGTTTTCTCCTCTGAATGAATGTTCTTTTATTATGGGCAGCAGTAAAATACCACATTATAGCCACTAGATTTAGCTGGGGAACTTAGGAAATACCTTCGTCTTTGTAATATGTGATTCAATGTAACAATTCTAGAGAACACTAGAGGGGATAAACAGATAAATGTAACCTATGGTTTTACTTTTATTTGCTAATTCCCACAAGTAGTTTTCTTCAAGTAGTCTGTAGTGGTTGGGCTTGTTGGGTAATATCTGGTTTTGTAACTGTATGTCATGCATACCAAGTGGTATTATATCATTTATGGCTACTGATGAATATATTTAAATAAAATTGTTTGTGTCTGGAGTTCAGCTTTAAACTTAGAATAGCCCTTTTCTCATGAACACACACCTTACGCTGCATTAGTTGTAAACTACCACGTTTCATTAAAGAGATTGTACTTTTGCAGTCATTTTTTTTTTTTTTGGCAATGATGAGTGTTGTAGGCATTTGGACTTACAGGAGAACACATCCTTTGATCATGACCAGAGGTGTGACAAGGACTTATCTTTTGTCTAAGAAGAATAGCACGCATTATTGCAACACATGGGAACACACCATACTTGAATTTGGCAATTTCATTTATACCAATGCCAACCCAATGCAATAATGCAATGCACCTACAATGCAAATATGTTGTAATGCACATATGCATTCCCTTTTCCCTTAATTTCCACCCCTTGGATTTCACTTGAAAGGATGACTGAGTGGACCCCTGACCCTTGAGCCCACCACCAGCGATTGCCATTATTTCATCTGTTTATGCTTGTTTAAAATCTCAAATTCAAATTGCTTATAATTCTCTGTGACAGCTACTATTTCCAACATTTATGATGAAGTTTCTGTAATACTGAGCTCTTGTATTTGTACATAAGCCACATTTTTTATTAAAAATGTATTCCATAAAAAAATAAAAATGTAGCCATCCTCTCTTGCTCACCCCAGGCTGGGCTACGGACTATGGGATTCGTAATATGCATATAGCAGTGCACAGTAGTGTATTTAGGTTTTGTGCTGCCCTAAACTCTAAATTAAAACTCTAATTAAAATATGACAAACACCCCTTCCTTTCAAGGCCACACCCCTTGCTGTTTAAGACCTGCCCTGAAATTTGCGAATGGGGACACTAGTTCTGAGGGGGTGGGGGTGGGGGCATTGGATTCCCTTAATTTGCGTTGATTTGCTCTCACTTCCTGTTTGGCTATGGGACAGGAAGTGAAGGGAAATCTCTGCAATGGGCCAGGGATGGTAAAAAATAAACTGACAGGGGCTATAATCCTCCCTTACTCTATCCAACATTTAAAAAAAAAGTGTTGCCTATAGTTCTACTTTAAGCACAAATTTCTGATAATTTTATGAAGAGGACTAAGAAGATGTTTTCTGCTGTACCAGCAGAAAACATAGCACAATGAGGAAGGTTTGTGGTCCAGGATGATAGGACAGTCAAAATTAGAAGCAGTGCCCCCCCCCCCCCCCCCCCCACAGTTGCGGAATGCCAACTGCCCGCATACCGGAAGCAGTGTGGCCACTTTATGGGGGTGCTAGACTAATTTACCTCTCAGCCCAGTCCACCCCACAAGACTGGTGCTACACTAACAGTGTAGCGCAATCTGGCAGGGACTCTTTCCGTGCTGCCCCCCTGCAAAGTGCTGCACTAGGCCTGGGCCTTGTCGGCCTAGGCCAAGATACAGCGTTGGCAGTGCACGTGACCACAATTAATGAGCTGTTCTTATGCATGCACAATAAAGGAGGTGCCTACCTCCTTAACTGCACCATCTTTGCGTGCTTGAGCATGAACGGGCCCCGAAGCCCAGCAGAGGCCTTCAGCACAACTGTGCATGCATTAACAACATCGTTCTCACCTAGATCAAAAAAAAAATGTGGTAGAGAGAAAGGGCTACAGCCAGTACATCCAAATTGTCGTTTGGGGTGAAGATCCTCTTTAATGTAATCTATATTTACTTATTTTCTTGTAATGTCCTCCATGAGCTCCAGAACCTCCTTTTTACCCCTTCCTTTTGGAACAAGCAGGGCTCATTAATTTTGGTCATGTGCAGTGCTATATGCATACTACACATCCCATAGTCCATAGCCCTTCTTGAGGTGAGAAAGAGAGGGTGGCTAGCTACGCTCTTTTAATTTTTTTTATGGAATTGATTTTTTCTTGAAAAATGTAGATTTTATACAAATTCAAGAGCTTAGTATTACAGCAACTTCAACATAAATATTGGAAATAGTAGTCACAGAGAATTATAAGCAATTTGAGTTAGAGATTTAAACTTAAACAGATGCATTAAGGGCATACACTGGTGGCGGGCTCAAGGGTCCACTCGGTCAGCCTCTTGTGCAAAATCCAAGGAGGTGGAAAATAAGGGATCAGGCCTAGCGCCCAAGTGGGCTCAGAACTAGTGAGATATGAGATGTCATTCCAGACAGCGAGAATCCTACAGGAGTCCAGAGGGATGCATTGTATACTGCCACTTTCCTAAGAATAAAGATAGGGAGGAAGAACACCTTGAGTAAAGACACGAAGGAAACAGTAAAGAGGGAGAAGGAAATAAAAAAGGGGGTAAATAAATAAAGTGCCCGATGGAAAGGTCCAACCAGCTAAGCTCAAGGATAAATGTTGCATGCCTAATTCCTGAGAAAAGGCAGGATTTTAGGGGAGTCAGAGGCAGCTATGTTCTTCTATACAGTGGGACCATGAAGAACGAATGTAGCCTCAATAGAATTTTTATTCTTAAACTAGGGTTTAGTGTTACATTTTAACAAAGGACAATGTGAGTATGGTAACTGCAATGGACAACCAACGTGTGAGTGTGCCCTTAAAGAGGAACTACAGTCTGTTCACATAATTTGTAATAAAAACATCTTTGCGATTCTGAAGCCTCCCTCCAACCACTTTGCATATTATTTTATATATACTGTGATTCTGTACTTGCCAAATATGCTGAAGAAATCCCCCTCCACTGAGTCTGGCTGCATACATTTTAACTGTGGGCAGCTGAAGCTGCTGTCTGTTCACTTCCTGGATTTACACAGACACACCTCCAGCTCTGCAGCTCTCATTGGCCCTCTTATGACTCTCCCCCTCCCTTCCTGGCAAACTCTCAGGAGAGTGAGAGAGATCTGTGCATGATGTCTTAAGCCTAGACTTTTTACCAGACTAGAAACAGGAAGTGGGCTGTATAAGGTATTTACTGGCAGAAAAAAAAGTTTTACTATCCAAAGTTAAAACAACAAGGGCAGAAGATTTAATAGATGGAAAGATGAAAAAAAGGACCGACGTTCCGCTTTAAGGTTTTATTCTTTCTCATCTATGGGATATATATAAAAAGAATTGTGAAGTATTCGTATTTTTAGTCATGACGTGCTTTAAAAATAAGATTATTTATTACGGAACCTCTGTCTGGAGTGAACTCTTGAAGTAAATGTGTTTGTCTGTTTTAAATTAGACATAAAGAGCTAAATATATGAGGTAATCCCAGTACAGCCTCATGGACAGTGTATGTCCTGTTTAAAATACCCTGACAATTGGAGATAACGAAGTGAAGAAGCGAATGAGCATTACACATGCAGTTTGTTTTAGATGGAGTTTCCAGTAAAAGCTGTGACCACGCTGTCGATGTGGTGGGCCTAATTCAGTGAATTTGTTTATGCATTCTTCTCCTCAGGAGTCAATGATCTACAAGGCCTCATTATGAAGGCACTTCTGGTTTCTGTGGCGACTCTGATTAACTTGCTGCTCCTGATACTGCTGGGATCTGGCTATTGTCAGCACATGGCGGATGAGTCGTGCTCTGTTCAGATACTTGTGCCGGGTCTAAAAGGTACTTTGTTCAGTTTATTTGCTTTGTTTTGGGAGTTTAGGCAAAAAATTATCAAGTTGCTGATTTGTTACAAGTTCATTGTGTTTATATTTTACTAAAATAGTCAGATGTATCTTGCCAGTCTAGAAGCTTAAAGTGATTGTAAAGGAAAAACTTTTATTTAAAAAAAAATAACAAAGATGTTTCCTGCTCTGTGCAGTGGTTTTGCACAGAGCAGTCCCAATCCTCCTCTTCTCGGGGGCCCGCTCTGGGGCCTTCTCCCTTGCCGAGTACCCCCAGAGCAAGCCGTTTGCTTTTGGGGCACTCGTGCATGCTCACAAGCGAGTCAACTTTCTGTGTCCATAAGACACACAGAGCGTGGCTCGGCTCAGCCCCACCCCCTGCTCCCGCCTCACTGGCTGTGATTGACAGCAGCATCTCAGCCAATCAGGTGGGGAGCCTCTGGTCTCATGCACATCACTGGATCAAGCTCAAGCCTAGGTAGGTATTAGGGGGGGCTGCACACTGAAGATTTTTTACCTTCATGCATAGAATGGTAAAATACCTTCAGCATTTACAACCACTTTAAAGTATAAATGTAGGTAGATATAACAGCCCCCCAGCCTTAAATCCAGTTATGTGTTATTAAAAATAAAACTTAAAGCCTAAGTTTGGTAATTTTGTTTTAAATAAGCAGAAGGGATGGTACTTGCATTCATTGAGAAGTGTCCCTTGTGCTGGTGGCTGCTGTCTTAGTTGAAATCTTCCATCTTCTGCCCCCTCTCCATAGTTCTGCAGCGGTAATCTGGTGCTACGAGAGTTAATACAGCTGCTGGACCTGTTATAGACACTCATCAAGAGTGCTGACTATGCCTGCCCTTTCTGCCCATCCCCTCCATATCTTCCATCAATTGATGGAATGGGAACTAAAATGGGGGACCAGAAGGGGGAAGTGTCACAGGAGATGGGCAGCGTGACAGGAGGGGGGCAGCGGTACAGGACGGGGGCAGTGCCACTCTGCAGTCGTCCCAGATCTCACCTATCCTGCAGCGGCTCCTTCAGTTGGTGTCAGTGTAGACTATCTGGTGCCAGGAGGGGAAGCTGTGTCCCAGGCACACAGAAGATTGGAGCTGGAGCGGGGGGGGGGGTAGTTTACCTTGTCCTCCTCCTCTTCTTCCTTCTTTTCTGCAGTCCTCTGCCAGCACCCCCTGGCCTCACCCACCCCACACAGGCATGCTATTCCTCATTGGAGCTCTGCATCCTTGCAGGTTTACTTTGATGGCAGGACATGCAGACTGCCCCGCTTGCCTAGTGCTCTCTCCTTGGTCTGTCGGTAGCTAGTAAACAGCAGGCAAACTAAAACCTCTGTCCTATCGAGTGCAGCTTGGAAGTTTTAGTTTGGTAGCTGGAGGGTACTGAAGACAGGTGTCATGAAAATTTGAATCCCCAGCAAGTGGGGGTTTTACCGACACCCCCCCCCCCCCATCCTGGCACACTAAGGTGGATGCTTAAGCTACCTTTTGCCGGCGCCAGCCCTGAGGGCAGACTACAGAAGATTTAAACTAAAAACAGCAGCCACAATGAAAAAGGACACTTTTATTATGTATTCGGTGGAGATCAAGCTGAAGATGCTTCTCTTGCACCTCTTCTTGTCCAACAACCCTGGTAGTGGTGACAGGAGATGTGAGGACACAGACTGGCATGAAGACCTATGTAGCGGGCAGTGCCAACTGTTTGTTGCAGGATACATATGAGCGTGAATCACCAGACAAGGACCAAAGGTCGGAACACCATTAAAATTGATTCGAAGACAGGAGCAAAACCAGGACACAAGTCAAAAGGTCATCAACTGCTGGACAGCATGGTACAGAAACATGAGGCAGAGTCAGGATACAAGCCGAGGTCAGTTCACAGCCAGGAAGCAAGGTGCAGGAACGTAAGGCAGAGGCGGAGTCAGGATACAAGCCAAGGTCAGTTCACAGCCTGGAAGCGAGGTGCAGGAACATAAGTCAGAGGTGGAGTCAGGTTACCATCCGAAGTCACAACAGGTAGGCAGTAATCCAAAAACAGGTCAAAGTCAAGCCGGGTCGTGCATGGGAAAGCAAATGTAGCAGGTCAGAACAGAAGTAAAGTGGGAACTAGCTGGAGACCACTGAGCAGTTCATATCATAATCCATCTTAAGAAGCAATTTGGCACCAATGCCAAGCCACTGCTTAGTGTGCACGCTAATACGTTTGTGCGTGCCTATTGCAGTGAGTTTTTGCAAAAGTCTTCTCGTTCTGGTATGTACTGGACTTTTCTCATGACTTCCCATTTAATGTAAGTACTGTCACTGGTGCTGATATTTTTTAAATTGAACTAATTGTAGGCTTTTTAAGAAGAAGTATGGGATTTTTAAAGAATAAACATACATACTCACCTCCATGCTGTAGAATTGGTGTGATGTTGCAGCTCTCCCATGTCAGCTCTTAGACTGGGAACTGAGCCATCACATGGTCTCTGATTGCTCAGTTCTTGGTCTGTTCTGAGCGGAAAGAGGTGATGACCAGTCTGTACTCTGGCCCTCCAGTGCTCACTGGAGTGCCAGGATGGGGAGGGGGTGATGCAGCTGGCTCTAGTTCTCAGGTGCATGCTGAAAGGTGGAGCCAGCTGTCAATCAGGCAGTGTGATGTATGAATCCCAGCAATATTGTTGGGATGCTTCCTGAGCCTAGAGTGGCTCTGTCCCATCAGCTTATAGTGGGCAATAGCCCATTATTAGCTGACTAAGGTTCACAGGAGGACAAAAGTAATTGCCCTGCTGTGACCCACATGAGAATTATGGCCAAAAAAGCTTTTGGCTATACTTCTCTTTTAAACCGTTCCTCATTCTGTCTTTATACTTGCCTTTTATAACCCCCTGCACAGCAGCATTTTGACTATGGAAGCATAGGTACAGCACTACCTTGATAAATACTGTAAATGAATTGATTCAAACAATACATGCAAATACAATGTGTACAAAACTGTATAAGTAAATCACAAACAATACACCCAATCAGTTGTGCAAATCACACATTAATACCATACCATTGCTGGTATGGTTACACAATACAAAAATGTATTGTAAACATTAATAGTGCATAATAAAGTCACCATCAAAGGTGCTCTGTGTTGTGTGTAGAACAAATCCAAACTGAATGTTGTGCAATCTTTTTCAAATCAAATCTATGAATTGCACTGCCCATCTAAGAGCTTTGTGCACTCCCTGAGTGTCCCCAATTTCTGCCAGAAATCACCAGACATAAATGACCCATTACACTAACAAGTGAGTCAAGCCACACTTAGTAGATCTCCTGGGGAAGATATTCCTGGTGCTTAGTATATTTTTACACAAATATGTACTTGGAAACCCGGTTATTCACACAACCACAAGAAGGTAGCAAGCAGATACAAATGGAAAAAGCGGGGGGCCTCCATAGTGTAAAAACATTTTATTAATTTAAACTCTAAAAACCAATGCACTTACAGTACATATCATAATAGGCATGTATCTCATAACATAGGACCAGGAGGTGCCGCTTTGCCTGTGTCTCAGCGTGTGCTCCAAAGAGCGGAATTTACATCACCTGAAAGTTCCGCACAACACGTTTCATCACAAAACATGGATGTCATCAGGTGCAGGTTAACCTAAATCTCTGAAAGAGATATCAGTGGACGGGTACACAGGACAACTTTGAATTTCTGACAAGTTCAACAACTTTTTTTGTCCTTATTGAACTGATATAGCAAAACACTCACAATGGTATATTTAAGGTTTAGATACAGTGCTTTGAAAAAGTATTCACACCCCTTGAGATTTTCCACATTTTGTCATGTCACAACCAAAAACGTAAATGTATTTTATTGGGATTTTATGTGATAGACCAACACAAAGTGGCACATCATTGTGAAGTGGAAGGAAAATGATAAATGGTTTTCAATTTTTTTTTTACAAATAAATATGTGAAAAGTGTAGCGTGCATTTGTATTCAGCCCCCTTTACTCTGATACCCCTAACTAAAATCTAGTGGAACCAATTGCCTTCATAAGTCACCTAATTAGTAAATAGAGTCCATCTGTGAGTTATTTAATCTCAGTATAAATACAGCTGTTCTGTGAAGCCCAAGAGGTTTGTTAGAGACCCTTAGTGAACAAACAGCATCATGAAAGCCAAGGAACACACCAAAAAAATAAACAAACCCTGCGCCAATAAAAATAGATTAAATAGCTATAGAGCTGCTCCCCAAATACTGTAGACAAGCAACTGTGCAATGTGAAAGTGTTAGAGGGGGCGCTAAATGTGTGACAATATAATAAATATGCTGACAAACCAATTTCAGACCATAAGACATGAAATATAGTGAGATAACAAATTTGAAAAGTGAAAATATATACAAAGTATTTATTAAAAGTCCATAAGTCTTCAGTGAATAAACTTGATGAATGAGTTCAAATGTGGAAAAAAAAGTCCTTCACCACTCGACAAGAAATCCAAATCACACCCAATGTGCTCAAATGAAAAACCTTCTCACTAGATGTCCATGACCTCTTTAGTTAAAAAGAAGGTCTGGAAACGCTTAGATTGGATTCAGGAACAAGTAGACTATGGATGAATCAGGGATCGCACGAATGCTGATGGGAACTACACACTGCTCTGCTCACGCTGTGAGATTGGCATGCATTCCACTGCCACTGAGAGACAAACTGGAAGCTTGGACCCGGAAGTGATGTGACCGGAAAGTGCCTTGATGTACGTTTCGTAATGCTACGTCATCAGGAAGCGGGACAAGGCACTGCAAAATGTAAGCATGTATGTTTCTACTAGTTTTAAAATAAAGCAGGATTACGCTATTGGTTCCCCTCTTGTCTTTCAACCCCTACGGGCAACCATGGTGGAGAGGAGATTACAGTTCAGAAGCTCCCTAATTCATCCCCAGTCTACTTGTTCCTGAATCCAATCTCTGCATTCCCAGACCTTCTTTTTAACTAAAGAGGTCATGGACATCTGGTGAGCAGATTTTTCATTTGAGCACATTAGGTGTGATTTGGATTTCTTGTCGAGTGGTGAAGGACCTTTTTGCAGATTTGAACTCATTCATCAAGTTTATTCACTGAAGATTTATGGACTTTTAATAGATACTGTGTATATATTTTCACTCTTTAAATTTGTTATCTCACTATATTCCATGTCTTATTGTCTGAAATTGGTTTGTCAGCACATTTATTATATTGTCACACATTTAGCGCCCCCTCTAAAACCAGACAGGTCAGGGATAAAGTTGTGGAGAAGTTTAAAGCCACGTTTGGTTATAAAAAAAATATCCCAAGCTTTGAACATCTCGCAGAGCACTGTTCAATCCATCATCCAAAAATGGAAAGAGTATGGGACAACTGCAAACCTACCAAGACATGGCTGTCCACCTAAACTGACAGGCCGGGCAAGGAGAGCAATAAATCAGAGAAGCAGCCAAGAGGCCCATGTTAACTCTGGAGGAGCTGCAGAGAGCCACAGCTCAGGTGGGAGAATCTGTCCACGGGACAACTATTAGCCGTGCACTCCACAAACCTGGTCTTTATGGAAGAGGAGCAAGAAGAAAGCCATTGTTTGAAAGAAAGCCTGTTTGCAGTTTGCGAGAAGCCATGTGGGGGACATAGCAAACATGTGGAAGAAGGTGCTCTGATCAAACAAGACCAAAATTTTACTTTTTGGCCTAAAAGCAAAATGCTATGTGTGGCGGAAAACCACAATGCAAAAACACACCATCCCCACTGTAAAACATGGTGGTGACAACATCATGTCGTGGGGATGCTTTTCTTCAGCGGGGACAGGGAAGCTGGTCAGAGTTGATGGGAAGATGGATGGAGCCAAATACAGGGCAATCTTAGAAGAAAAGCTGTTAGAGTCTGCAAAAGACTTGAGACTGGGGTGGAGGTTCACCTTCTAGCAGGACAACGACCCTAAACATTCAGCCAGAGCTACAATGGAATGTTTTAGATCAAAGCATATTCATGTGTTAGAATGGCCCAGTCAAAGTCCAGACCTAAATCCACTTGAGAATCTGAGGCAAGACTTGAAAATTGCTGTTCACAGACGCTCTCCATTCAATCTGACAGAGCTTGAGCTATTTTGTAAAGAAGATTGGACAGAAATGTCACTCTCTAGATGCGCAAAGCTGGTGGAGACACCCCTAAAAAGACTTGCAGCTGTAATTGCAGTGAAAGGTGGTTCTACAAAGTATTGCCTCGGGGAGCTGAATACAAATGCACGCCATACTTTTCACATATTTATTTGTAAAAAATGTTGAAAACCATTTATTATTTTCCTTCCACTTCACAATTATGTGCCACTTTGTGTTGGTCTATCACATAAAATCCCAATAAAATACATTTACATTTTTGGTTATAATATGACAAAATGTGGAAAATTTAAAGGGGTATGAATACTTTTTTAAAGCACTGTACATCTTACAAGTGCATAAAAATACTACATTTACATTTGCTTTTACAGGTGAAATGGGAGAAAAGGGAGAGAAGGGTGCACCAGGGAGACCAGGCAGAGTCGGTCCACCAGGAGAGAAAGGTAAGTAGCCCATCTTCTCTTCTAAATACAGGACATTATATTTTTGGACGTTTGTAAAGCATAAAATAAACCTTTCACAAAAACATGAAGATGTTGTTATCAGCAGCATATGCTAAAAACAGCTCTGTATATGACATTTGCCTGGAGGGTGGAAATTAGCCAACACATTTTGGAGACCAAGACACACCCCTCTCATTGGGGCTGCAAAATGATACAAAATATAACCATCACCGGTGAGGCTTGGTTCACACTGTTGTGGGTGGTCACTGGTGTGGAACAGCGTGGAAATCGCACCTATTTTGGCACCTTAAACCACCCACAGCCATAACACACTAGTCTTTTGCAGATGTGCAGGTCTACCATTCATTCTTAATGGCATCCCCACACATCTGAAAAGGCAGTGCGTTTTCGGGTTTGGAAAATTGGATGGTACAAAAGCACCATGCAATTTCCCTGCTGCTGCATTTTTTTTGAATAGGTACAGGGACCTTTTTCCTGCGTTTCCCACAGGCACAGCAGCCCAGTCAAATGAATAGGCTGCTGTGCCCATGCAAATGCAAGCCGCAGCAAAGGTATAGGTGTGAATATAGCGGTACCCATGTATTCCTAACTTTTCTCCTCTTGTAAGGAGAAAAAGATACAATGTATCTTTTTTCTCCATTCAGGCTGGGTTCACACTGCTGCGGTGGCAGACATCTTATGTGATTCGCAGTGCACTGCTGTTCACATCACATGCGATGTCTGTGCTGTGCGATATCAGCCATACAGATAGTATGGCTGATATCGCACCGCATTCGGTCCAAACTCGCACAGGACCCTTTTTTTTGTTCGGACCAGAATCGGATCGCATGGGTGTTCACAACTATGCGATCCGATACATGTCCAAATTGTCAGTTCGCAGTGCGATATGCGAGCTGAACTGGGGGTGTCGTTAACATTGTATGACACTCCCCAGCAGTTCGCATATGGCAGTGTGAACTGCCGTGCGAGTTGGTGCAGTAAATTTGCTGCGTTCCCGCACTGCAGCAGTGTGAACCTAGCCTCAAGAGGAGAAAAAAAACTGGGGTGGGCTGAATAGTGACTATCCATTGTGATAGTCAATCAGAGGCTATCACAGCAATCAAGTGATTGGGAACCAGGGCTTGAACGGCTCCCGATTGTTAGTATGAGACTCTCAGTGAGATCCCGGTCTCTGTGCAATGTTCTCTTAGCACAAACACAGCACAATGGATTGTTGGGTTTGTCCTTATATTACATAGTTATAGTAAATCTATGGAGATTGTACAAACAAATTATATAGTGTAGTGCCTGATAGATTAGGTGGGTCATCATATAAATCTAAAGTGTACAAATATTGTACGGTCAGAATGTAATGTGTATATAGTGACCCTTATGCCGCATACACATGACCGGACTTTACGGCATACTTGGTTCGGCAGACCGGAGTCCGTTGGACAATTCGATCGTGTGTGGGTGCCAGTGGACTTTTTTTTCTCAAAAGTTTGACGGACCTAGAAATGAAACATGTTTCAAATCTCTCCGAAGGACTCGAGTCCGGTCGAAAAGTCCGCTCGTCTGTATGCTAGTCCGACGGACAAAAACCGACGCTAGGGCAGCTATTGGCTACTGGCTATGAACCTCCTTGTTTTAGTCCGGTCGTACGTCATCACGTACGAATCTGTCGGACTTTGGTTGATCGTGTGCAGGCAAGTCCGTTAATTCGGAAAGTCCGTTGTAAAGTTCGTCGAAAAGTCCGCAGGACAAAGTCTGACGTAAAGTCTGCTCGTGTGTACGCGGCATAAGACATGATTTTAAAAAGATTCTCACCACGCTGCATTGCAAATTATATCTACCACAGGTCATCTTTTTCTGTACTATATGTAACACACCATATGTGTGACTATGCCATCTGAATATTTAAACTAAGGTAAAAAAAGGAGGGTTTGCCCCTCGTGGTTGTCTTCTTGCCCAACCATCGATGTTTTGCTTACTTTGTTTTTGGTGACTCTACTACTTGGATGAATATGTCTTTGAATTTTGAATGCATTTTACTGGTTTATTTTATGTAAAATATTAAATAGAAAATGTGATGAAATTTAAAAACAATTATTGTAATTAGACAATAGGTTATAGCAGGAGAATGTTTGAAAAAAGAATAAAAAATAGGGCCCAAATTGGTAATCTGGATGTCATGGTCAAGCTTTGTAAATCGCCAGGTATCGTAATGGTCTTTTTTAATATGAACCAATTACAGCCAGTAATGTTCTGTGCAAATGACAGATCTGTTTTAACGGTATCAATGTTTGTAAGCAGTCAGGTGATAGATTTCTTACTTACAAACTGCAATTTTTAATACTCAAGCTCTTAATGTATGTTAACAAGTCAGAGGAAAATTCATGATCGGCCATAAACCCCAGCAAGGGGCCGGTCAGAGCAACCGATTCCGAGGAATAAAATAGAGCTGACTTTATTGCTTTACCTTTTAGTGCATGGGCTCTGATAATAGTAACATAAAGTCTAGTGGAGAGGTTTTATTGAAGAACCCGCTTCCCCGTCGTGTGCTGTTTTTCTGACATCTATAAAACGTGACATTTCATACATCAAATTAACAAGAGAAGGCACTACTGCATCTGCTTAAGCATTATTTCTTTATAGGCTGCCATTCCGTCCAATGCTGGGGATGCTGGTGGAAGTAAGATTTGGGAAGGTTATATTTATTCCAGGCCATAGAAAACAAGATAAATACACAAAAATGACTGCCCAGGATGGATGCATCCCATCTGTTAGTTATTACAGTTTTTTTTATGAATGTGTTATTCTTGTCACCACTAGAGGGAGCTGCAACCCACAAACAAGATTCTGATTTGGAAACCTTTGCATTGCACAGATTAAAGTATCTTTATTTATTTCTTTTTTTATATTCATATAAAAATAATCTGCTTCATGTGAACAATCCCATCAATATGTGTTAATTTTTTTTTATTTTTTAAATTGTGTTCCTTTCAATGGTTAGTATTCTATATGTACCTAGGGAAGATATATTTGCGCACTACATATGTAGCACTACTTCAAGGTTAGTAATTCTGCACAGAGTGGCATGTGAAGTCAGGACGCCGGATGCCATTTTGATTGTTTGATAGATGCACGTTTGTTCTAATTACATGTGAGTGTGTTGCTTGTACATTAAAGTGCTTTTTGTTTTTAAATAAACTTACTGCACTATGGTAGCTTTTTCGTTCATACTTTCATGAGGTGCTAAACTGAATGATTTGATGAAACTATCCGAGGAAGCGCATGTTTTGTTATGAGATGGGGAATTCATGGTGATTATCAAAAAACGTGGCTAATTTCCTTATTATTTCCCATGGTTGTGAGGCTACTGCTGGATTGCAGAGGAAATTTGGTCCACATCTTAGCTGGGGATTTCCAGCACAAGGCTCAGTTTGCATCTATGCAGTTTATGATTGATGCTTTCTACGGTGCATTTTGCGTTTTTGTAAACGTTTTTCATGCGTTTTGCTGGGATTTTTTGGGTTCCGACTGGCATTGTGATTGACGATGAATCTACTCTGGGGGACATTGTTTTTTATTTTTTAATAAAGGACTTGTCAAAAACTTGTGAAGTGCCTATTTTTACAGTTTTTTTTGGTGAATGGGTAGGGTATTATGTTCACATGGGGGGGGGGGGGGGGGCGAAGGATCTAGGGGCTTCCAGATTCCGAATAAGCCTTCTGCCCACAGACCACCGGCCAGGGTTGTGGGGAAGAGGCCCTAGTCCCCATCAGCATGGGGACAAGGTACTTTGAGAGAGGGCAGAGCCCCCCTGCCCCAAAGCACCCCCCCATGTTGAGGGGATGTGGCCTGGTATGATTGGGGGGGGGCTCACTTGTCCTCTCCCTTTCCTGACCTGCTGGGCTGTATACTCGTATAAGGGTTTGGTATGGATTTTTTTTTAAATTTTGGCGTGGGGTTCTCCTCAAACTCTATACCAGACTCGGAGGGCATGGTATAGACTCTGGGGGGGACCCTGCTGATTTTTTTTTTATTGCCTGCAATTGTCGTTTTTACATTCAGCTGTCAGTGGGGAAGCCCATTGACATCTGATGGCTCATCGGCTGTTAAGGACGCGGCGACCCGCTCCTTAACAACCAGATATACACAGTCTGTTATGGAGAAATGAAAAATGAAAAAAAGGCATTTTAAAAATGCATCAAAAACGCAACATTTGTGTTTTTGGTGGGAGTCCATTGAAGTCTATTACACGCAAAATGCAATCTGCTGCAGGAAACAAAGTCCCTGACCCTTTCCAAAAATGCAGCGACTGAAAAACGCATAGCTGTGAACGTGTACCAGAGGAAACCATGTTAAATGGACTGTTGTATGTTTCTGCAAACTGCAAAACGCACTAAAAAATGCATAGCTATGAACCAAGCCTAATAGATATAACAGCTATAAGGTGGTTTTAGACCACTTTATAATTTGAGGGTAAGCAAATTAGCCCCATCACTGTGGTGTTGTGTGTATTTATCTATCACACTGAAAGCTGGTGCTAGGATTCCTCAATCTTAACTATCCAAATAATATGGACTTATCTGAACTTTGATGTTATCTGTTATTTTAGGCGCTGCCCGTATCTTCATAAGTGCTGCACAGTGGTTGTACCTTGCTGTTTTTCTCTTTGGTGGCCCATAGACCCTAGGTGACAATTGATTGCATACATTTAAAGTGCATCTGTGCCAACACTATGGACATTAAACTATATACATTTTTTTCACAAGCTTTTTGTTTTTTATAACGCTATTACCAATTTTGCATTGAGGTACGGGTATAGAGAAGCAATGGAGTAGTTGCTGCTGCGCCTTATGGTTTTGGAGATGTGAGTTTTGTGCAGATTGGAGGGGGGGGGTTTACTCTTCCAATTGTGTGTTTGTTGGGAATAATACAAAAAATTGGGGGTATGTTATATTTGGTACACAATGCTGGAATGGGTAGAGGTTTTAGAATGTCTATGTCAAATAGATGACCTGTTGTGGAGATGCCACCCAGTTCCTCTATAATGAGTAAGCAGCATGTTGCTGACCTTGTGGGAGCTGAGTATTTCTCATTATGAGAAGATATTTGGATATGTAGGGAAGAGAATATAATTTCCATCTAGTCTGCAATTTAGTAAGGCCCTTCTTTTCATGCAGTGGGGGAAAAAAACTCAGGTGAGAGTTTTTCCCATGAGTGTGCCAGGGATTGCTACATGTAAAACTCTCTGAAGCACTAAGACCCATGGCTTTACAAGTCCTTGCAAGCACTGTCAAGTATCCCAAAATAAATCTAAAACTGAAAAATAGAACATAAAACCAGAGCATGGTGATTATTGCAGGCAAATAAAAATATGCAGCTTATAGGAAGATCCTGCTCACATTGTCAATGTGAAGCGGATTCAAATTCAGCAGGGGCTTCACCCCTTCTCATAACCTTGCATGTCTGAGTTTGTGGCATCTTCACACAAACAGCACAGGCAGGATCTTCCTACAGTTTGCCCCCTTTATTTGCAATATTTGTGGGTGTTGAGGACTTACACCAAAGAGTTTTTGGCCCAACGGTAGACTGTTTTTTCAAGCCTGATTTCAAGCTTATGGAATATAAGTGTAATGTTTTCAAATTGTAATAAATGATGTGATCTTCAAAATTCAGTGTGCTCTGTTTTTATATTGTACAGCCAAGAGTTTATAGACCAAGAGCAGGCTTTCCACAAGCTTTTGGAGTGTGTCTGTGGAAATTTGTGCCTATTCAACTAAAAGAAAATTTGTGAGATCAGGAACTGGTGTTGGATGGCCTGGCTTGCTTTCAGCATTCCATTTCATCCTAAAATCGCTCAGTAGGGTTGGGGTTGGGCTGTGTGCAGGCCACATGAGTTCCTCCCCATCCAAACTCATTAAACCATATCTTATGGAGCTGGCTTTGTGCACAGGGGCACAGTTATGCTGAAAAGAAAAGGAATGTTCCCCAAACTGTCACTGAAATGTTGGAAGCCCACAGTTAAAAATCTATAATAAATATAGTCTGTAAATACTTTATGAGTGTATATTTTACATATTTTATTGACATTTAATTAAGATAAAATATATTTATTATTATTCCTAATGATGTGGATGCCTAATCCTCAATGCGTTGGCAGTGCTGACCCTGGCCCAGTTGTGACAGCAGCACATATGCGATACCTTGGATCATCATATACTCTTCTACATAGAGAATTGAGGACTGTACCTGTTCTCTGTACTCCCTGGGGTGCCTCAGGCACTCATTATGGCCTTTCTACATTCAGAAATAGCACAATAATTGCCTACAGTGCTCTAAAATAAGAACATTGCTTTTGATGTTTGGATGGTCTGTGGCCACTTGCAGGAATCTGATATTTATGGTTTTGTTTTGCAGGAATGGTGGGTGAAAAGGGAATGAAAGGAAGCATGGGTCGCCATGGTAAAATCGGCCCCATTGGTTCTAAAGGTATTTAATTCTGAGACTAGAATACACTATATGCCTGTTAGTATGGTAAGGTGAAATACAGTACATTTTTGTTCTTGGGTTTAGATACACATTAAAGATAGCTGGAACAAAACAAGCAGGGGACAAAGGTCTAATCAATAGTATTGTTTGTAAGGCTCCCTGCTGCTGATGCGCCCATCTTTGTAGATGACCTGGTGGGGAAGTCTTCAAAAATTCAATATTAGGCAAGATGCCATTTGTTAGAAACTCTATTGATGTTGTAAAGTGCTGCGCAAACTGTTGGCGCTATATAAATCCTGTATAAAAATAATAATAATTTATATATTTTTTCTGAGAAGCTATGTTGATTAAACAAAAAAGCCCCTTAAAAAAGAATGATAAAGGCTACATCCTCTTTCGACCTGCGAGCCCTTCCCTGGTTACCGCCATCTCAAAGACCACCCCTGACTACTCCTCCTTACCTGACCTAACATCTTCTCTCTTTATGTGATAGATTAATCATTCCATGTGGGCTGCCACATCAACTATGACACTGCTATCCTGACTGCACCATTTCACAGACTCAACTTCATTTCCCTTCATCCTCTGTTTATAGCCACTGGTGGTTTACTCAATTCCAACTTACTGCCTTTCTCCATAAATTTAGGAAAGAAACCCACCCAGTGCTCAATCTCACCCAACTGGAAGGCTTTCTCTCCCGTAATGTAACACTTGACCACACTGTATCCCAGTTATGTAGAATTTTAAGAGGGGGCCCTCTGGAGGGGGTCTCCTGTTTCAATCAATATTTCCTGTTACCTCTTTTTCTGAAGAGGATTAGAGGAAATGTTTCATTTTTACTCATAAACTGTCCATGTATTCATATTTCTAGGAAAATATTCTACAAGATTATAACCCTATGGCACCGGACCCCAATTGACCTTAACCTTATATACCCTGCCACCTCCAACATTTGCTGGAGATGCCAGGAAACTGAAAGTTCCTACCTTCACATTTGGTGGGACTTCCACTTGCCCTTACCATTTTGGCAAAATATATTCCTTTCCTACAACTCCATGTGCATTTCTGATATCCAGCCTACCCCAGCCATTGCCCCATTGTCGAAGATCCCTGGGTCCAGCTACAAATTTAAAAAGGGCATCTTACAGCATTATTTACTAGTGGCTTGGTTGGCTATATCCCGCCCCGAGACTGGAAATCTACCTCCTCACCTCACCTCTTCAAATGGGCCCAGATTTTAAACAGGGTCATGGCAATGGAAACTTTGTTCGCAAATAATGGCCCCAATCTTGAGAAGATACGCACAACATGGACATGCTGGCTAGTTTTTAGTGATTTTTCCACATTCCGAACTTTATGCCGTGTACACACGAGCGGACTTTCCGGCATACTTGGTCCGGCGGACCAGAGTCTGCCGGACAATCTGACCGTGTGTAGGCTCCGGCGGACTTTTCCGGCGGACTTTTTCCCAAAAGTCCGCCGGACTTAGATTTGAAACATGTTTTAAATCTTTCCGTCGGACTCAGTTTCTGATGGAAAGTCTGCTCGTCTGTGTGCTGGTCCAACGGAAAGCCCACTCGTCTGTATGCTGGTCCAACGGACCAGATACGACGCAAGGGCAGGGTATTGCATTTCGCGCTCGCTGCAATAGGAAAAACAAATTTTCCTATTGCAGCGAGCGCGGGGCATACCAGGCCCTTAGGTCTGGTATGGATTTTAAAGGGAACCCCCTACGCTGAAAAAACGTGCTCGGATCGGGGTCTGGTATGGATCTTAGGGGGGACCCCACGCCGTTTTTTCGGCGTAGGGGGTTCCCTTTAAAATCCATACCAGACCTAAGGGCCTGGTATGCCCCGCGATGGGGCTCGCAAGGTGTCAATCTCGCCGATAAAAGCGGCAAGATTGACTTCCTTTTCTAGTTCCGTAGTACCTGAGTCATGTTCAAAATGAACGGACTTGTCCGTGTGTGGGCAAGTCCGTTCATTCTGAAAGTCCGCCGTAACTCCGGCAAAAGTCCGTTGGAAAGACGGGCGGACTTAGCCAGCCGGAAAGTCTGGTCGTGTGTGGGCAAGTCCGTCCGTTTTTAAGTCCAGCGCACCTGGCGGACAAAGTCCGTCGGAAAGTCTGCCGGACCAAGTATGCCAGAAAGTCCGATCGTGTGTACGTGGCATTAGTGGCAAAATAATTGGTTCACTCCTCTTGAGGTTTCTTTGAGTGTTTATTTGGATTCCTTCTCCCCTTTCTAGTCACCCATCTCCTTCCTCCTACAAATCCCCCTGTAACACTTTTAAGGTATCCTTTTTAAGTGATATGTTTCCAACAATCGATTTTCTTAGTGGATTTCAAGCATCCCGCTTGCTACAGTCATTGTATATACATGGTATTATTTCAATCTTAGATATCCTTTACAAATATGTGCTTCTTGTTATAGTATTGTAATTACATGCACCTTTATATATTAGTAATTTGAAAAGCTTCTTGAATAATCAGTTTTTGCCAAAAAAAGAATAATAAAGCATTGCAATGCATTTTATTTTTCAGGTGAGAAGGGAGATATTGGTGACATGGGTCCACCAGGTCCAAATGGAGATCCAGGTATTCACTGACCTAATTTAATCCACTTTTATTTCCCTGTGATAGTTTTTGAGCAAATCTGCCAGGCCCTAAAGTGAAAGTGGCTTACAGTCTTATACTCATCTATCCCCAAAATCTCTGGTATGTGGCCTTCTCAGGATCTTTTCCATCTTGCCAGTTCATGTGCACTGCAATCTTTATTTGGGTCCTATTAAGATTCTGTAATCTAACAAAAGTCATTTGCAGTTGCATTCTATTGCCTGAATCTTCAATTTTAGAAAAGGTAGCTACCTTGTTTAAAGCTTTTATCTTTGCCTAGTCTTGCAGGTTTAGCATCTTTGGCCATCTTGATTGCCTGTCCTGTGATGTCATTACTCCCACACTTGTGCAAAGAAATTTCATCCAAGTACCATGGCATGCAGAGAAGATAGACTGAGCCATGCATGTCCGACTCCAAGTATATTTTATAGAAAAGGAGATGGCAGGTAGAAGAGGAACTTTGATGGTAGAAGAGACATACTAGCACATTTGTATTCCAAAAGCACTAATTTTCAGCTTTAATAACATCCTAAATTAATAAATTCCAGAGACGAATCCTTTATTTACTTTAGGGTTAAATGCTGCCACCATATACATTTGGCCACATTGAACTTAATACCTTTGCCAAATCTATTGTGTTCTGTTAGCCTAGAAGAAAAAAAAAACAAAAAAAAAAACACTGAGGAGAAATTGCAGCAACGGAATCTGCAGCAGCTGTGCATAGTAACCTATCAACTTCTAACCTCAGTTTGCTCAAAAGTGCTTCAAAAAGGAAAGATAGAAGATGATTGCTATGCACAGCTGCTCCAGATTCTGTATGTACCAGTTTTGATAAATTTCCCTCACTGCATTTTGTTAACTATATGAGGTCAATACTTGTAATAATAGTACTTTTTTAACCATGAGACTCAAAGGTGATTGTTGTAAGCTTCCCTAGTAGTGTTACTTTTTTTAGTAGTGTTATGGTTTGTCTCAGTCCCATCATTATCACTTTTGCAAGACACGTTGGTTGCCATATAAATGTGAAGAAAATATTAAGAGAAATTATGTGAACATCAAAAAGAAATTCATATACCGAATACTGTTATTACACGTATAACCAAAAAACATCAATATTTTTCATGACAGTAGTCTATTAATTCAGTCTTTCTGCCTCAGAATCTAGGTTTTATTGGTATTGGTTAGGAACACATCCCATGCACCTGGTTTTATTGGGACATGTTCAACCAGAATCTCTGCAAATTTTGGGTGTGCAGCCCATCTCAAATGTAATGTATTGAATACAATTCCTATGAGGATAAGCCAAGAAATAAGAAAATATAGTGATACCTGCTCTCTTGACTTCATTTTGCAGGGATACCCTGTGAGTGCGGTCAGCTGAGGAAAGCTGTTGGAGAGATGGACATCCAGGTCACACAGCTGACAACAGAGCTGAAGTTTGTAAAAAATGGTATGTATTGATTTACCCTTGCAGCTGTGCATCCATGCTGTTTATACAGTCATGCTCATAAGTTTACATACCCTGGCAGAATTTATGATTTCTTGGCCATTTTTCAGAGAATATGAATGATAACACAAAAACGTTTCTTTCACTCTTGGTTAGTGTTTGGCTGAAGCCATTCATTATCAATCAACTGTGTTTACTCTTTCTAAATCATAATGGCAACAGAAACTACCCAAATGACCCTGATCAAAAGTTTACATATCCCGGTTCTTAATACCGTGTATTGCCCGCTTTAACATTAATGACAGCTTGAAGTCTTTTGTGGTATTTGTGGATGAGGCTCTTTCTCTTCTCAGATGGTAAAGCTGCCCATTCCACTTGGCAAAAAGCCTCCAGTTCCTGTAAATTCTTGGGCTGTGTTGCATGAACTGCACATTTGAGATCTCACCAGAGTGGCTCAATGATCTTGAGGTCAGGAGACTGAGATGGCCACTCCAGAACCTTCACTTCATTCTGCTGTAGTCAATGACAGGTTGACTTGTGTTGTGACCTTGTGTTTTGGATCATTGTCATGTTGGAATGTCCAAGTACATCCCATGCACAGCTTCCTGGCTGATGAATGCAAATGTTCCTCCAGTATTTTTTGATAACATTTAACCTTTCATCATAGGCCTTGTTGACTCCTCTCCAAATGTAGCGTTTATTGTTATGGTCAAAAAGCTAAATTTTGGTCTCATCACTCCAAATGACTTTGTGCCAGAAGGTTTGAGGCTTGTCTCTGTGCTGTTTGGTGTATTGTAAGCGGGATACTTTGTGGCATTTTATATGGCATTTTATACAGTTCAACTACCTTTTCCCGCAGATCCTTTGACAATTCTTTTGCTTTCCCCATGACTCAAGATCCAGAAATGTCAGTGCAGCACTGGATGAAAGATGCAAGGGTCTGTCAGGAGTCCAGAAACTCACTGACCTTTTATACATACACACTAATTACAAGCAAACAGATCACAGGTGAGGATGGTTACCGGGGCATGTAAACTTTTGATCAGGGTAATTTGGGTAGTTTCTGCTGCCATTATGGTTTAAAAAGAGTAAACACAGTTGATTGATAATAATAAATGCCTTCAGCCAGACACTAACCATGAGTGAAAGAAAATGTTTTTGTTTTATCATTCATATTCTCTGAAAAATGGCCAAGAAATCATAAATTCTGCCAGGGTATGTAAACTTATGATCACAACTGTATAGGCCTATTTAGCAAGACAAAGATCAACATGTTATGTAAAATGGTACAAAAACATGTGCCGACATCTCACCTTCACACTCACAATATATGGC
Organism: Aquarana catesbeiana; assembly: GCF_042186555.1. Taxonomy (NCBI): domain Eukaryota; kingdom Metazoa; phylum Chordata; class Amphibia; order Anura; family Ranidae; genus Aquarana; species Aquarana catesbeiana. Next base: position 106,264,353 of record NC_133327.1, on the reverse strand, counting down.
TAAAAATATTTCCACACCCCTCCAATTTATTGAGTTCAGGTGTATCTAGTGGAGGATACTGCTAATACCACAGCACATAAGGACAATTTAGCCAACTATGTACTTCCAACCTTGTAACAACAGGTTGGAGAAGGTTTTGGTTCCAGCATGATTGTACCTCTGTGCACAATGCCAAGTCCAAAAAACATAGTTTGCCAAACTGTGTGTGGAGAAACTAAAGTGGCCTTCAAACAGTCCTGACCTAGACCCCACTAAACACCTTTGGGATGAAATGGAACACCAATTGTGAGCCAGGTCTTGTCCAACATCAGTTCCTGACCTCAAAAATGCTTTTCCAACAAAATGGGCACATATTCCCACAGATCCATTCCAAAATATTGTAAAAACATTTCTAGAAGGATTGAGGCTGTTATGGTTGCAAAAAGAAAGGGAAGGGGAGGGGGGGGGGGGCAACTCTATAAAAATAGCCATATTTTTGCAATAGGATGTCCAACAAGTGCAAATAGGTGCTTGCAAACATTTGCCCATGAAATCTAAGTGCAGTAACTCATAGCAGCCAAACCATTGAGCATTTCATTGCTCAGCCAAAATTTTATCAGTGGCTACAGCTAATGCACCATCATTACACAAGTCTGTGCTATTTCACATTTAGACAACTCTTCAAAAATATACGTGTAATATAATGTAAAGGAAGCACACACTAGGTTTCTACCACACCAGTCCTTTTGGCCGTTTTGACTTTCCTTTCTTTTTAGTACGCTCTGTCTTAAGTTTCTTTCTTTGTCTCTGATTCATCCATACAGGATATTGGCCGTGCTGGTCTAGTAGGCTCTTCTTGTTAAGTTTTAGATCGTGTCCATTTTCATGGTGGAGCCCACGTTGTACAAAGGGGCGGTGCTTTGTACAACGTGGGCTCTCCTGTGCTGGACGGAAAATAAAATGGGCAAAAGTCTAAGAAGCACATGGAAGAGGAAAATGAGGGCAGAGAAGAGGAAGAAGAATGCTCCAAAGGAACTTGCGCGCCTAAAAAATGTGGCAAAAGCAAACACAGATGTGTTGATGGATGACATAAAAGAAATAGCAACTGTTGTAATGTCTAAAAAGTTGAAGGATGAAAATAAAATAGAACTTGATGCAATGGAAGGTGACTCCACCATGAAAATGGACACCGATCTAAAACTTAACAAGAAGAGCATACTAGACCAGCACGGCCAATATCCTGTATGGATGAATCAGAGACAAAGAAAGAAACACAATACAGAGTGTACTAAAAAGAAAGGAAAGTCAAAACGGACAAAAGGACTGGCATGGTAGAAACCTAGTGTGTGCTTCCTTTATATTTTCTCACTTTTTTTTTTTTTTGTCAAAGTGTAATATAATGTATTTATTATTTTCATTAACAAGTGCTTAAAGCGGAGCTCCACCCAAAAGGGGAAGCTCTGCTTGTCTGCCTCCTCCTCCCCTCTGCTGCCACATTTTGCACCTTTGGGGGGGGGGGGGGAGATACCTGGTTTGGAACTCAGCAAACTCAGCTGGAAGTTTGGTTCCCCTACCTTCTCCTCTGCAACTGGCCCAATGAGAGAGCGCAGTGTGCTTCCTGCATGCACAGTAGGGAACCAGCTGTGAAGCCACAAGGCTTTACTGCCAGTTTCCCATAGTGGAGATGGCGGCGGCAGCACCTGATAGCCGATTGAAAAATCAGCTCGGGTGAGGACACTGCTCGATTACTGAACTTGCAATTGTCCTAATATTAAAAGTCAGCAGCTACAGTAGTTGTAGCTGCTGACTTTTAATTTTTCTTCTGGAGCCTGGAGCTCCTCTTTAACCAATTTAGTTCACTTTTTCTGAATTCTCTCTGGATTTTATCTCATTTTTTACTGCTCATTATATAAGAAAATACAAATTTTATAGGGAACAGAAAAATTCCTGAAGTAAATTTAGTATAAAATATATGAATATAATAAATATATCCGGCAATGCAACATGGTCTTTCACTTTAAAACCTTTCCTATCCCCAAAATATGGATTCAGAAGATGCAGGAACTGACTGAATTCTGTTGTGTAAATATTACTAATCTGTGTAATTTGGATCTTCCAGTCAGTAGTTCTAGGATCTGCAGCCAGTTTTATGTTTGCCCCTTATACAGTATATTCCTGAATCTGACTGCCAGTACTGCAGGTGTGTTTTACTTGTGGCTGATGGACCATAAAGTTAAATAATTTGCTAATAGTTAGTCATTTCTGCCCTAAAGTAAAACCTGTACACTTAGAGATATTTGAGACTGCCAATGCTGACCTTTTTCTGCATTTACTACGTGCCTGAATGTCTCTGGCTTAATTACCCAATGATTTTCTGGCTCAGAACAATGGTGCTACCACTGAAGTTAAACCAAAATCGGAACTGTTGATCTGTGTACTTATTCCAGATCAGGGACTCAGAATATTGAATCTACTGTATTAGCATGTCAGCCTGGTAACTAAAATTTGTACAGAGGGAGGTTAAAAAAGGCAGCCTCCATGTTTCTCTTATTACAGGTTCCCTTTAACTTCCCATTCCTGATTTTGGGGAAGCTAAGCGTATCCTTTAGGTTCTCATTCACACCTCTCCAGTGTAGTGAGAACTCATGTGTTAACAGAACACATGTTACTGCATGCTACATAAAGAGTGGGTATAAACAGTGCAGCGCTTAAACATAAATTGTGTAAATTAATATGAATCATAAAGTGAAAAATTATACATTTATATAAGAGAACTAATAGGCAGTTTGTGTTTCAAAATTGAGTCCATATATTCGTGATTCAGGTAATAATGATTAATCACCCAAGTTGGAAAAAAATCATCGTTGTGAAAGCTTTCTGCCACCAAATAAAGTGTAAGGAGGCTTACCGGAACAAATCAGACCCTATTTAGCATATACCAAATGGGTCAAATGCGCTTTGGTGTCACAACACCTGAATATGGAATCTTCACTGGAGTCATCGCCAATGGACCTTATGATATTGGAAAATACCGTCAGCCACCGTAGCCAATGGAATGGTTTGCAAATTTGTAGGACCTTTCAGAGTGTAGAGTCCTCTCATCAATACTCCGTTAGGACATAAATCCAAAGAGAAAGGATAGAAGACTCGACATAGTATAAAACCATAAATAAAAAAAAAAAGTAAATCACTCACATTTCAGTAAAACATCAAATGCATGGAAAGTGAAGTTGTAATGGCATGGACAGGACAGTAGACCCAATGCGTTTCATCTCAATCAGACATCATCTGGGGTGTCCTAATGTCTCTGCCACCCTAAATTTATAAACTCATGTAACCCCTGAGAACAGGTGACCACGCTGTCTGATGCAGCCTCTAATCAGCCTAAGGTTTCCAGGGTCATCAGCAAAATGGCGCCGGAGCATGCGCATCAAGCCTCAGTCTGAAAGTGAGGTGTGCACATCAAGCCTCGAAATGAAAACGGGTGAGATACCGGAAATGACAACAATGCGGAAGCGGGTCAAGCCTCGTTTGAAAACCAAGGCATAGACTGTCCCACGTCACGTCAAAAGTGGGCCCATTGAACATCACTCTAGCCCCCATGTGGAGAGACAGGATAATGCAACTGTTGGCACCAAACAAACAGGTCAAGCCTCGTCCGGAAATCAAGACAAAAACCAAAACAAGCCTCCACATAGAAACAAAGATGAACAACATTTAATACAGATACGGTGTTACTAAGTTGAGAAAAGGCTTAAAGCAATAACACAAACTTAATATCTTATGTAAATTGTATAAAAACTCATATGCAAATATTGAAAAACCTGATCATGTGTATTAACTTAAAATAATAATAATATATATTATTTTCGCTTTGTTTTACGCTTGATTGATAAAAGCGTTAATGTCCCATTCTATGTTCATCCTGAAGGGGAGTAAGAACGTAATTGATAGATCCAGAATGTCTCGAAACACCTCTAGTATGTGCCCCTCCACGCCAAGGTGGTATGTTATGGTCATTAATAAAAAATTGTGTACCACTGGGTCGTGGTATTTCCGATAATGCTTAGGAACACTATGATTAGTTAATCCCTTTTTGATATTGGCTATATGTTCGTTAACTTGTACAGAGAACGAACGGATGGTTCTGCCCACATATTTGCTGCATGGACAAGTAATTAGATATACAATATGTCTAGTGGCACAATTGAATAAATGCTTAATATCGTAAACATAATTAGTGGCTGTAGATTTAAATTGTATTGTTTTCTTTTCACCACATGTTATGTGTAAGCAAACAATGCATTTTTTACATGGGTAATAACCTACAAGTTTATGAAAAAATGTGGGCTTAACTGGAGGGTTGATAATATTAGGGGCAATTTTACTTTGTAACGATGGGGCACCCCTGTAAATAATCTCGGCCCAATCTGGCAATAAAAAATACACTTTACACTATGTTGAGTCTTCTATCCTTTCTTTCTCCTTGGATTTATGTCCTAACAGTGTATTGATGAGAGGACTCCACATTCTGAAAGGTCCTACAGATTTGCATACCATTCCATTGGCTACGGTGGCTGTCGGTATTTTCCAATATCAAAAGGTCCATTGACTCCAGTGACTCAATTGAATATTCCATCTTCAGGTGTTGTGACACCAAAGCCCATTTGAATAATTTGGTATATGCTAAATAGGGTCTGATTGTGCCAGTATGCCTTCTTACACTTTATTTGGTGGCAGAAAGCTTTCACAACAATTATTTTTTTTCACTTGGGTGATTGATCATTAATATCTGAATCACAAAATATATGGACTCAATTCTGAAACATGAACTGTTTATGAGTTCTCTTATATACATGTATAATTTTTTCACTTTATGAATTCATATTAATTTACATTTGTATGATTTATGTTTAAGCACTGCACTGTTTATACCCACTTTTTTTGCACAAGTTGTCTCTTGTAGTGCTGGCTGCTTTGTACTTGTTATTATTTATACTTTTGAACACTAATCGTGGTTTAACACTATATCACGCATGCTACATGCCATGTTTCAATAGCACCCCAAAGCACCATCCTAATGCATCTTTGACGCACATGCACTGCAGCACACCACAATACATAGTAATGCACTACTGTGTATTGTGCTGCGCTGCATCGCAAAAAATGGTGCACATCCAATTTTTGGTCAACTTTGGTGCGTTGACAGCCATTCAAAGAAATGGGCTGCGTTAAAGCAACGTGTGTTAATGCACAGTTTTTAATGCAACACATCAAGACAGTCAAGTGCACATGGTCTCTAAAGGAAATCTAGAATCTTTTAAAATTGTTTTAGACTAACAATAGCATTGTGAACACCACAAAAGACATATTATGAGCTTCTAGCATTTCCAGGCAGATTTCACTCACTGACTCAGCTATAAAGCAAGCACTCCTAAGAGTGCAGGTAGCGCTTGGCTTTCTTAATATTTATTTGCAAACTGAGTATCATAACTTAAATCCCCAATTATTAAATATTGATATTAATAATTATACAAAAACCTGTAATCTTCCAAAAACAGGAAAATAGAAATGTGTCATGCATGTTTGTGGTTTTGTCTCTGCCTAATTTTTTTAATGTACATTAAGATTGGTATAGAAATATAAGTGCTCACTTTTCAGCACTGCCCTCCCCCGCAGTTGTTGCTGGAGTGCGCGAGACAGACACTAAGATCTACTTCCTGGTAAAAGAGGAGAAGAAATACATAGAGGCCCAAGCCTACTGCCAAGGAAGAGGCGGCACACTCAGCATGCCCAAGGATGAGGCAACCAACAGTCTGATGGCTTCTTACATTAACCAAGCTGGCCTCAGCAGGATTTTTATTGGCATCAACGACCTGGATAGGGAAGGTCACTTTGTGTATTCTGACCGGTCTCCATTGCAGACCTTCAACAAATGGAGGCAAGGGGAGCCGAATAACGCCTACGATGAGGAGGACTGTGCTGAGATGGTCTCTTCAGGAGGGTGGAATGATGTTTCTTGTCTCATTACTATGTATTTTATTTGTGAGTTTGACAAAGAAAATGTATAATTGTGTTTCTATACAAGTAAATGACATATGAAAGCACATACTTCAGCAATTTGCCAGTGAAACTTTAACGTGAGTGTGTGGCTATGCAGTTTTGCATTGATATATTCTGTCTGATGTTTTTGCCAGTGAAATAGCACACCATTCCCTGCAGCCTACATGGCTATGGCTGTCCTCATGGACAGCTTTAAGGGAGAAGCATCTGGTCCTACATTTTTGACAAATAGCCTGATGACAGCCATTTCATGAGCCCAGAAATGCGGTCATATGGGATATCTTTTCTTCTTGGCAGCTGTACCATACACCAGACTCTGCACAGAAAATTAGTAACTACACCAAGTGACAGCCAGGCAAACCCTATTTCTGGTAAGGTTATGCCCGCTGCATTGCAGTAACCTGTCTAATCATCTGTTAGGTGGCCCAACACATGTTAAAAGACTGAGATCTTAGTTGAGGCAATATCACATAATGGTGGAACACTTACAAAAAAGATGTCCTAGTTGCATTTATAAGGTTTTTGAACTATATCTGTGTTATAGTGTGATAGTCGATGGGTCAGTTGCTGTTTTTTCTAATCACGTTTTTGAAAAAAAAAGTTATAGGTATCTGTTGCTCTTGCTACGGAGACAAAGCATTCACCACAATACCATCTTCCCAGGAAAACTTGTATCTACAATTTTAAATACACAAGTAAAGGGTTATTTAACAGACTATAAATGCAATTTGCTAAACTATAGACCATTAATTATTTGTTATAACGATTGTTATTTTTTGCAAGGTTACTGTTATTTTTGGCCCAAATTGTTGAAAATAACGATCGTTATGACAAATAATGATCAATAAGGCTTAGCGAATTGACTCAGTTATGTTCTTATTCTTAATATATTCTGCTAAACACATTCACCAATCACAGAATAGCCCAAAGATGTTAACCCTGTTGTCTACTGTTACCTAGTGTTGATTGCCATCAAATGTACATGGAGTTCTATATTACAAAGGAGGACTATTCTTGTTTTTAGTATGCATCTTGTGTATTTTAGAAGAATATTAAATTGATACTAATCAGAGAAGTGTTAATTGGTATAATTCATTCACATAAATCATATATATCATGCCACTTTGTTTTATTTTAAAAATCCTCCAAGTCCCTGATTCCTGCAGTGCTGTTGTGTGGTCACATAATTTCTTCCTGTTCTTTGGCACTTGCAGGAAAAGATCTGTAGGAGAGGCTTCTATTACGCTGCAGATGTATGCTCACTACAGTGTGAGTCTGTGTCTGGCCAGCCCTGATTGGTGCTGTGCCAATCACATGACTAAAAAAACAGTTTCAGTAGAGCATATCAAATTAGATTATAAATATCAAATAACTGTTTTACAGCTCCCTATAAATCTTTATTAAACATAAAATGTGTATTTTTTTGTGCATTAGTATGGTGTAGGTGCAGTGGCGGCTAGTGTTTTTTTTTGGGGGGGGGGGGAGGCAAACAATGCACCTGCACCCCCCCGTTGGTCGGTCGGGTCAATCGCACCCCCCGGTCGGTTGGCCCTGCACTTACCCCATAAAGCGGGCAGTGCTTCCCTCCGTGCAATGAGCTTCTCGTGCGTCTCCTCACGGCTACCTTGCATCTCCTCCCTCCTCCTCCTAAGCGACCAATAGGATCACCTGTCCTTTCAGCCAATTGGGTGACTAGTCTCAGGACCCGCTTCCTGAGTGGCCAGGAGGAGAATCAGTGTGACAATAGCGAATATTCATTCACTTTTGTCACACACCTGGGTGGGCTCAGGGCGCAGTGCTCTGTGCCCCGAGCACACCCTTTATTGGAGCCTATTAGAGCCAATTGGAATCCAAGTGTCCAGCGCCCCGCATGTAGATTAGGGGGCTGGATGCATGGATGGGGGGCAGCACCCGTGCACCCCTAATGGATGGGCCACCAATGTGTAGGTGTATACTATATCTCGCGCTAATCGTGTTTAGCAATATGAGGACATGGAGGAGGGAGGGGAGTGTTATTTACCACTGTGTATATGCCCAGATGTGTGACTCTTTAGTCGTGTGGCCTGCACAGATAAGAAAAAAGAGGAAATGAAGAGCTTAGAAGGGGACTGAAATTGAGCATGCTACATAGAGGACACCAGCTGGTTCACACAATCTCACCCTGCAGCGGAGACACAAAGAAGATAGGAGGGACAGCTGAAGGCAGGATCAACCAAGTATATTTTACTTTACACAAAACAAATGCTTTGTTTGCTTTGTGAGTATGAACACTCTGTTAATTAGCATGTAATGAGAGTTTTTCATATTCTGGGTTTAATAACACGTTAAGCTCTACAAACACATTGTTTAAATGATTTAACTATAATGACATACACATTTCCAATGTCCTTCAAGAAGACTGTAGAATCAGTTTACTCAGTAGGCCTATAAAGTCAAATAGCATGTTTTTCTTTAGCATGCTTATGGCATTTTTTATATTTTTACTGCAATTCTGCACACTCAATTAAGAAAGAAATTTGAAAACACTTAGAGGTCTATTTATCAATGTTCTCACACAAGATTCACCCAACTTTCAAGCAAGGTTCACTGATTTTCTAATTTAATCTTATGTTAAAAATTAGAGAATCTTAGTTAAAATTATGATACATACAGTATACCCCTAAACATTTTTAATTCTCTTTCTCAACTGAATGTGCAGGATTTCGGTATAAAATCTAAAAGCTGCCATCATGTATGTGCTTTCATATGATTCACTTTTTCTTTTTACGTTATTTAATGTCATATCATCAGTATGCCTACCACTTTTGATAAACAGCATTTATATATATATTGTAGATGTGTAAATATAGAGGACTACTGTAAATGATGAATTAGACTATGCAGAAATAATATTATTGATGTTCTGTGTTCGTTTTTTTGTAATATTGTCATATTCCCTGAGTTGTATGTGAACAAATCCAACGTGCAAAGTAAAAATGTGTGCATTAATACACATAGGTTAAACCTACACCTGGACACTATCTATAACACGTATTTTATAGATTGTTTATTACAAGCGTATAGTCCCCTCTATATTAATTTTTTTATGTGTATTGGAATCATCTAGTTAGATATACATATTTTGTAGAAAAGCAACAACTTACTTACTGGTGAAGTATATGTTTATTTCAATGAGATTTAGGTAAAAATCAAGCAGACTGGTTTCCTAATGGGTATATGCAGTTTAGTGTGACAGCTCTAGTCAAGCATTTTGATTAAAAAAAAAAAAAGAAGGTATGCATTACAGTTTTAACTACACATTGCCAAGCAGATTTAAAGGAAACATAATAATGCATCTCTATTCATTAATCATTATTAAAAGTATTATTTTAATGCAGGGAGGACAAGTACCTAAATTTGAATTGGGTTCTTTCAGTCCCCTTTGTAGCAGCACTCAGACTGGGGGAGGATCATAGGGTCTTTCTCTCTGCAGATTCCTGTCAAATTTAAAATTTGTGCAGCTGTTCATGGCACCTTCTACACAGCCACATGGTTCATTCACAGGAAGTTGTGAATGAAAATACTACAAGTCCCATCTTCTACCATGACAAAGCGGCTTGTACTAAAGCTCTACATGTAGCACAAGTGCAATGATGTCATCTGATTTATAGTCTATTGATATTTCCTCCATTTTTGTAACTAAAAATCCATACCTTGGTATGGACCAAGGCTGGAGGAAGACTCCGCAGGAACCAGAGTACTGTACCCACTATCCACTGCCTGGGGACAATGCTCTGCAGGCTCCAATGCTAAAATATAATAAATGCACATGGGTGAATTTATTGTTATTTTTTTTTTTTACAAAAGGTGGAATAACTTGGAAAAAAAACTGAAATATGATAGATTTAAAGGATGACTATAACAAAACCATTGACCAGATGCAGTCTTTTAGAAAAGTACAGCATAAGTGGTAGAGATTCAGGTTGCTAATGCATGTTTTACAGAAAGTGGCAAACCATCAGTTTCAGTTAGCCCAGAAATGGAAACTTTTTTTCTTTCCTGGGGAACTCTAAAAGATGAGGCAGTGAATACGTAACTGAACATGTATGATGTGGCTAGGCAAGCATAGGACTGCATATAAATATAAACATATAAATATAAATAGTACACTTTGATATAGTCTGTAGTCATTTTGATGCTATTACAGAACAGTGACAGGGAAAGTGAATTTTTTTAAATTTGTGGTAAGCAGTAATAGTGTTTAAAAAATGCACTAAATGTGCACATAATGTCCATGGAAATTGGCATTATACTTAACCACTTCAGTCCCAGGAGATTTGGCTGCTCAATGACCAGGCCATTTTTTGCGATTCAGTGCTGCGTCGCTTTAACTGACAATTGCGCAGTCGTACGATGTTGTACCCAAACAAAATTGACATCCTTTTTTTCCCACAAATAGAGCTTTCTTTTGATCTTGATCTTGAGCTTTCTTTTGGTATTTGATCGCCTCTGCGTTTTTTTATTTTTTGTGCTACAAACAAAAGAAGAGTGACAATTTAGAAAAAAACACAATGGGGGTTATTTACTAAAGGCAACTCTACTTTGCACTACAAGTGCACTGCAAGTGCACTTGGAAGTGCAGTCGCTGTAGATCTGAGGGGAACATGTAAAGAAAATAAAAAAACTGCATTTTTGCTTGTACATGATTGGATGATCAGAGCTTCCCCTCATTTCAGAGCTTCCCCTCAGATCTACAGTGATCTACAGCGACTGTACTTACAAGTGCACTTGTAGTGCAAAGTGGATTTGCCTTTAGTAAATAAAACCCATTATCTTTTACTTTTTGCTATAATAAATACCCCACATTTTTTATCAAAAGAACACATTTTTTCCTCAGTTTAAGCCAATATGTATTCTTCTACACATTTTGGTAAAAAAAAAAAAAAAAAATCGCAATAAGTGATTGGCTTGCGCAAAAGTTATAGCATCTAGAAAATAGGGGATAGATTTATGGCATTTTTATTTTATTTTTTTTACTAGTAGTGGCGACGATCTGCGATTTTTATTGGGACTGCGACATTATGGCGGATACATCGGACACTTATGACACATTTTTGAAACCATTGACAATTATACAGTGATCAGTGCTATAAAAATGCACTGATTACTGTGTAAATGTCACTGGCAGGGAAGGGGTTAACACTAGGGGGTGATCAAGGGGTTAACTGTGTTCCCTAGGTGTGTTTCTAACTGTGGGGGGATGGGACTGTCTAGGAGCAGAGAGAGATCGATGTTCATACATAGTATGAACACACGATCTATCTCCTCTCCCCTGAGAACCGGGATCTGTGTGTTTACCCACACAGATCCCGGTTCTCACCCTGTCACGAGCGATCGCGGGAGCCCGGTGGTCATCGCGTCCCAAGTGGCCAAAAGGTGAAGCGACGTAACATAACGTCGTTTCACTCAGCCGTGCCATTCTGCCGCAGTAAAACTGCGGCGGCTGGTCAGCAAGAGGTTAAAAAGACTAAATTGGCAACGTGACAGGACTCTTGAAAGCCCACTCCCACCTGACACACTTATACTTACCTTTCTTTTTTTGCTGCTCCATATCTCCATCTGAGCCCTTGCCAAATAGCCAGTGCTTCCATGTATGGGGAGCATGTGACCTCCTCCCAGGATGCAGTTCTTGGGCCTAAGCAGCCATTTGCTGGGCCCAAACACTGTCACATGAGCAGGAGAATGTCAACCGTATGTTGGCTCTGGCATCATCTGTCATGTAGCTTGCATTGAGTTACTTTGCTGAAGGAATTGAACAGTTGGGGAGCAGAGTGAAGATGAGGAAAAGTAGGTAAGGGTGGGCTAGGAAGAGACTTTGTCCTTTGTCCACTGGGAACAAGTGATATAGGACTTGATTTACTAAAAGCAAATACATAGTGCACTTTGCAAAGCGCAATTGCACTCTGCAAGAGCAGTTGATCCAGAGCTTAGTAAATGAGCAAAAGCTACGCAGACCTCTATCATCCAATTATGTTTTCTATTTTCCTTGCACGTGATTGGGTTTTCTGTGCAAAGTGAAGCTTTACCTTATTTACTAAGCTCTGGAGCAACTGCACTTTGCAAAGTGCACAGTCTATTAGCCTTTAGTAAAACAACCCCATGGTCTTTTTAATAACTGAATACTACAAATAAACATAAATCTGCCAGTCCTTTATATAAGCCCAACTCAAAAGTCTAGATATCACCTGTAATGGGCCTCTCCTGGAACTGATGCAGGTGACTGGAGTGAAGATAAATGTGATATAAGGAAGTAATGGAGAAACACCAAGCTCAGGCTCTATCAGAAAAATGACATTGTAGCAACAGATTGCTCCAAACTGTCAATCTCTTGGAACTGTGGAACTGGAGAATGCAAAATCTAGTGCAGCTCGGCAGAGAAACCAATCAGCTTCCGGGTTTTATTATCAAAGCTTAATTAAAAGGTCTGAAGTTAGAAGCTGATTGGCTACCATGTACAACTGCACCAGATTCTGAGTGCACTAGTTTTATTAAATCAGCCCCCAAATACCTCTGTTCCCTTTTCCTTTTCATTTGTTCCTCTTTTTGGTCTAATGAATGTAGACCTGTTAGAAACACTGTATTATTTAACATCAAAAGTGTTATACTACACTAATCTGTCATGTATCCTTTATGTTATTGCATTTGTTATTTTGAAAAGCCGGTATAAAAGAAACTTTGTGTGAAAAAACTTTTGTGGGCTTCACCAATAATTTTTTGTATTATTTTTTCATGGTCCATGTACCCGAGAGTGTGGCAGAAGGTTGTAATTTGCCTACAAAGTTTGTGATAAATGGTGCAATCCTTTTAATCTCAGAAAGTTTGGAGGCATGACAATGCTTTAAAAGTACATAATGTTAGAATAAAACTGTTGAATGTTTCAGAGCAGATGGTGCTTTATAAGTACATAATGTTGAACTAAAAGTAGAAGCTGAATGTTTCACAGCAGTTGGTCCTGGGTTCTATCAAGGGACCCACTTTGGGATTATACTACCATGCCCATATAGTGAGTTAAAGCGGTATTAAATACAAAAGCAAACATTTATTATATTGCAGCTTACCAATTCTTAGATGTGGTGGCTATATAAAATTTTTTTTTTCTTTCTTTCCTTTATTTTCACTTGGTGATCCTGACGGTAAATCTGTTGATTTTTCAAAAGAAAATGCTCTTTTGCAGGTGTAGCAGCTAGAGCGATAAGACAAACCAATTACCACTGACAATGATCAGCTTTTATTTATTTATAAAAAAACAAAAAAATATCCTAAAAGAAGAAAACTGTTGCTGCTTATAAATTATTAGCTGAAGTTTGCCTTCAATTTGTTTGTGTTTCTAATTCTGCTAGTTCTTCTAATGCCCTGTACACACGGTCGGACATTGATCGGACATTCCGACAACAAAATCCATGGATTTTTTTCCGACAGATGTTGGCTCAAACTTGTCTTCCATACACACGGTCACACAAAGTTGTCAGAAAATCCGATCGTTCTGAACGCGGTGATGTAAAACACATATGACTGGACTATAAACGGGGCAGTAGCCAATAGCTTTCATCTCTTAATTTATTCTGAGCATGTGTGGCACTTTGCGTGTCGGATTTGTGTACACACAATCGGAATTTCCGACAACGGATTTTGTTGTCGGAAAATTTTATAGCAAGCTCTCAAACTTTGTGTGTTGGAAATTCCTATGGAAAATGTGTGATGGAGCCTACACCCGGTCGGAATTTCCGACAACAAGGTCCTATCACACATTTTCCATCGGAAAATCCTATCGTGTGTACAGGGCATATCACTCGTCTCTCTCCAGACTGACAATGCTGCTGTCCAAAAGGTGCCCTTATAGGCCTTCATCCAGAGTGGAGGCACTCTAATACAGGAGGTGTGTTACTGGCCAGATCGCCAGGTGAAAACAGAGGGAATAAAAGCTTAAAAAAAAAGAAAAATGAATGCAGCCCTCCACATCTAATGATTGATAAGCTGCAATATATTACATTTTTGGTTTTGGGTTTAATACCACTTTAAATTTTATCTTCACAGTTTTCAGTCAAAATGAACAGTTTCCCAGGGTGTGCATGGAAGGAGAGGTTGGGTTTTCGGGTCTACAAGAACAGTTTAGATAACAGCACCTAATCCAAGGCTTCCACTGGACTGGTATTGCCTACGTGAAGCAAAGTTTCTAATGACTGTCCAGAGACAGATATCTAATGGACTTAACTTGTCTATGCTAATAGCCATTTTGGTTACGTCCATACATAACAGATGACATACCATTGATGTCTCAGTGCCAAAGATCATTCTTATAAAAGCTCTTTCCATAATCCTACATGATCATTGAAGCTGAATATTCATGTACACTTCCTGTCAGGTTTATCTCAGGGAAACAAATGCTATCATATGCAAAAGTGTTTTTAGAAGGTCAACTTTGTTCATGCAGTCAGCCAGAGGCTGTCTGCTGCATTATGATTGTGTCCTTAACAAGACCATGCAAATATCATCTCATGCTGATAGGTAGCCTAACAGTAGCTTCAAGATGCAGTTAAAAGTATTCTTCCCCTCCAGCCATGCTTTGCCAAATTATACCTCTCTGCTACCTCCTTGCTAATGGAGTCCACTCAAGTAAATTCTAGTGTCAGTGCTTACTTAGGATCTTGGCTGGGCCAATCAAAATGGCCAAAGATCAAAACAAAATAACAGGTAAATATGTCAACGGTCAGTGAGGGAACCCCAGGACACTGCAATGCTTGAGTAAAGGTGTAGTATCACTACCCCTGTCAGCCTATAGCAGAGCCAGAGGGAAAAAGATTGCCAGTGGGCCAACTGATTAGTCTAAGTCTCTGGGCAAGTTCCAAAAAGTTCCCAGCTATGCAGGTCCTGCATGCATAATTGGACCATTCTTTAATTTATTTGGCCTGTTTTAGATTGATGTTAGTGATGTGCAGTGAGAAAATTTAGCAATTACACTTCATGCTCTTGTAAAATTAGATATAAAATATTACATGGTGATACGGCACAAAAGTAATTTCTTTGTATATCTAATTCTATATTATTATAAAAAATGTCTAAAAACATGCCCAGCTTTAGGAGAGGGAGCATGTAAATATAAGATATCGTGATGTAATTCTGTGCTATCACTTTAACTTTCAAATCTCAGAGAAAATCAATAAAGTATGGTAACTGATTGACAGGGTGGTTAGGACATGTCTAGTTCTGTATTTATTTAGCCAGTTCAATCACCCGATGTAAGAGCTTTGAGCTGTGACTGACAGTGATCCCGGAGTACGTGGAATCCTGCTTATACGGTAAGATGGCATGATATGCTGTTACTATGTCAAGACCGAAGATTTGCCTTTGCAGCTCTTAACTTTCAATAGCTGTTTGCTCTACATCAATCAGTAAATCTGCTACACATGTAGCAAGAATCCAGTGTTTGGTATCAGCTTAATCCATATAGTATTCAGCAGAGAAAATTTGTGGCATAGGGACCCTTGTAAATCTACATTTGAACACTGATAGGCAAATTGAAAACATTTTTATTTAGTGGGCTGCTGCATGCTTAAGCTTGAGCACAGGTTCCTATGAGTTGGATTGTCATCCTCAATCACTAAAATGTTAAAAAATTGTTCTTGTACAGTAATTTTAAACATTGTTTTCAATCTTTTTAAATTTGAAGCTTTCATTAAATAATAGACATGTGCAGAACAAAAATGTATTTAGTTTAGTTGCGGATGGATTCATTAGGTGTGCGTCTGATTCCGGCCACTCCCTGCACGTTACGTCACGTCACGTGACTTCATCACTACGCATATGGAGTGGCCGTAATCAGACGCACACCGGAAGTTACTTGAGAAGGCGCTGAGAGCCTCGTTTGAATTGTTCTTGCTCGTTTTTAATGGCTGCTCAGTGGAGGATTTTTAAAGATTGAGAATTAGTCTATGGTCCCATCATCAGCGTATGTGAGCAGGAAAAGGCTCCAATAGGAAGCTGTGGAGAGTCCTACTTATTCATTGATGCGATTTTCTTCATTTATATGAGGTGAGAGTTCTGTGAGACTATTGTTCCAGGAGGCAATTTGTGGAGTTCTTTATGGACAATTTATTGCTATTCACTTGCTTGTTTCATATTTTATTTATTGGCTGCACTATGTTTTGAACTTTTATTCTACCTGCAGGACGTTACCCATTGGCCTATTTTTTGGGACCTCCATATTATTATATATACACACACACAATTTTTTTCACTTTGTTTATTATCATTTTGAGCACTTTGAGCACTATTTGGACACATTTTTTGCACCATTTGCACTTTCATATTTTTGTGGAGTTACAATATTTTGCACTTTAATATCTTGCACGTTATTAATCCCTTTGTGGATTTTAACCTAGTGTTTTGAGTGATTTTTATATTACCGCGCGAGATCGCTTTATATTTGTACTGAAGGAGCAAACTGCACAATTTTTCTCATTCCTGAAAAGAACTTACGGTATTCGTGTAATGTGTACTGGTTTCTTGTTCAATATTTTTTATTGTAGGTATATCAAAAATGTACAACGAGCGAATAGGCCAGGAATGGGGCAATGCAACAAAGCAAATTTAGCCTCCTTCTGAGTATTTAAATGGAATACAAGGAACAAGGAATACAGTAGACCAAACACTCGGGACCAGAAGCCCACCAGTTGAGGGCAGGTCCATCAGATATGTAGAGCATCCCCACGATGGCTACACCCCCAGAAGCAGCGATCACTATAAGTCAGATTAGAATGGGCAATATGGGCCGGAACCCAATACCAATGCAATAACACTTTGGGGGTTATTTACGAAAGGCAAATCCACTTTGCACTACAAGTGCACTTGTAAGTGCACTGAAAGTGCACTTGGAAGTGCAGTCACTGTAGATCTGAGGGGAAGATCTGAAATGAGGGGAAGCTCTGCTGATTTTTCTCATCCAATCACGTGCAAGCTAAAATGCGTTTTTTATTTTCCTTGCATGTCCCCCTTAGATCTACAGTGACTGCACTTCCAAGTGCACTTTCAGTGCATTTACAAGTGCACTTGTAATGCAAAGTGGATTTGCTTTTTGTAAATAACCCCCTTTTATATGCTGCCTCTAAAGTGGCAATATTAAACGAACATTTAGCAATCGAAGACCAGGCCTTGCTCCAATCCGCAGGATCTATCCAGATCTTGCTCCCACTGTGCCACAAAGGTAAAGTGAAGTTAAAGATGATCGTGGTTGCAGAAAAAAAAAATTGCATCATCTATGGCTGACTTTAATATAAGGATTGAAACAGAAAAAAAATTGAAGGGCCTTAGGTTATAAAAGGCATAAATGTTGATCTGGACACAACTGATGTCAAAATGAATTCACCAGAAATATTGACAGTTTGATTTTTTCTTTTTGGTACTAATAGGGTTTATTCAGAGTATGTGAAGTGTTCTAATGCCGCGTACACACGATCGGAAATTTCCGACGGAATTCTGCTCAAGCTTGCCTTGCATACAAACAGGAACACAAAAGTTCTCTATACTTTCAACCGTCAAGAACGCAGTGACATACAACACTACGACGAGCCGAGAAAATGAAGTTCAATGCTTTCAAGCATGCGTCAAATTGTTTCCGAGCATGCGTGATTTTTTTGCGCGTCCAAATTGCATAAAGACAAAACGCATTTTTGGATAGGAACTTTTCCAGAACGAAAAACAGAGAACATGGTGGTTACATGGTGGTTAGTAAGGTTGAATAAAGACACCAGTCCATCCAGTTCAACCTGAGTGAGTGTGGGTGCGTGTCTACAATTATCCCTATTTATTTAAGGTACCCATATAGTGCCATCAATTTATGAAGCGCTCCACTCATACATTGCACACTCACATTGGTCCCTACCCTCAAGGATCCCACAATCCAAGGTCCCCAACTCACATTCATATACTAGGGCCAATTTTTGGACAGAAGCCAATTAACATGCTCTCAATCTTTTGCTGGGTGGAATTCCGCCAGCAAAAGACAGATGGAGCATACACATGGTCGCATTTTCTGACAAAAAGCTCGCATCGGAGTTTTGCTGGCGGCATTTCCGATCGTGTGTACGCGGCATAAGTTATAAAATGTATCTGACTTTTGCTATTTCTATGTACAGTACTGTGCAAAAGTTTTAGGCAGGTATGAAGAACTAAGGTAAAGTGACAATGCTTTAAAAATATATATTTTACTTGTTTATTTTTATTAGTTTAAAAAATGCAAAGTGAGTGAACAGAAGAAAAATCTAAATTAAGTCAATATTTCAATACCCTTTAGCTTCAAAGCATCAATTCTTTTAGGTATACTTGCACACAGTTTTTGAAGGAAATAAGCAATAATCAGCAATATGTTTACTTTTTAAATTTGTTTTCAAATTCATTCAAATTGATTTGAATTCGAACATCATTTTGTTTTATTATATTATTTATTATTGGATTCCTTTAAATTTGTTCCTGTTTTGATTCAGAAATTCGAATACATCTGAATTTCCAGATATAAAAAAATTTGTCAGATTCTAAATGAACAGCACATGTCCAAGAGATAATACCTGGTTATTTTGCCCTGAAGGTCTGTATTCTGCACTTCTTTTCATATGGTGACAACACTTTGTTATTCCAGTTGTTCTCCTGAGTTGTCACCCTGTCACATATGCCCCTGCTAAAGACTGCAAATGGCCATGTCAGTCCACTTTGTACAGGCATGGTCCACCTTTGTCATTATCAGGAAGCTGGTCCTGAGCAATGATGTGCAGTGGAAGCTGGAATGTATATACATAGTAAGTGGCTGAAAGATGCTGGAGGAATTCAGCAATGTTGTGATGCAACAAAGGAAAAAAAACTGTATTATAAAAAAAAAAACACACAATTATTTATGATAAATGTTGCTTTAGAATACTAAATGTTATCAACTTTTACACACTACTAACTAGTACTTTGAGTCACTAACCCAGTCATGACTGGTTCTCTTTAAACTTTTGGTTGTTGATTATACATGGACATAAAAGTCCTATTCTCCCTAAGAGCATGAAAAAAGATGTGCCATGCCACAGATAGATAAATTGCTGAGTACATCCAATCCTAGGTTATGTAATCTATTACATGTAAGTAAGATCCTTCGCGCTATCAAAGTGAATATATGCTAATCTGATAAGTTGCAGCTAGATCTAAAGTGTATAAATGTACTTAAATGGTATAAAGTAAATAATGATCAGCGCAGCTTGATGATATATATAAAATATTAACAATGAGCGATAAATGATGTGCAAAATTGCTAATTGCGATTATGCAAATTGCTAATGATGCTGTGCAAAATAACTGAAGCAACAGTAGCCCTATGTTCAGTGTAGATGAATACTAAAGTGCCTCTGTTGTAACTGTGCAAAACCGCATAATGATGCTGTGTAAAAATCGCTAAAAAACAACAATAAACAGTGCTGAACAAACCAATCTGAGTATGTGCACGTAGTGTTGTGCAAATGCTATAGTGTTTCTGGGTATTAACATACTAATGTAAACGCATAGTATATATTAAAGTGCCAATAGCCCTATGTTCAGTGTACATAAACATAGAATGACTATGTTGCAACTGTGCAAAAATGCATGATGCTGCTATGTAAAATCGCTAAGTATATGCTAATCAGATAAGTTGCAGCTAGATCCAAAGTGTGTAAATGCACTTAAATGGTATAAAGTAAATGCTATACAGCACAGTTTAAAGATATATATGGAATATTTAACAATAAGCGATAAATGGTGTACAAAATCGCTAATTGCGATTATGTAAATAAATAGTGATGTTGTGCAAAATACAGGTGCTCTTCAGGGGATACCCTGAAGAAGTTACGTGAGGTGACGCAATGCATAGGGAGTAACCGGACCGCACGAGAACCGGAAGTGACGCACAGAGGCACCTGTAAAGCCGCACAATTTACAGACTTGCTGTTTTTATTTTACACTGTTGTAAGTACCCACTTGGCTTTAAATAAATGTATTAGCTTATTCAGTATTACACTATGGGAGATTCTTCTTTATCCTTTGTATATATCTGCTGGAAATGAACACATCCTAAGCCACCATCCACCATACCACGGTTTAAGAGGGATATCCTTTACAACACCCTGCAAAGATCTCCAGCCACACCCATCTCCATTGCTGTTTACCATTTCCATGGAGGTAAGAGACCAGTACACACTGAGTGTTACACACGAAGAGTGATACACTGGCGGCTGTTTTGAAGAGCACATTGGAGCACTATTTGCACTTTCATTTATCATAGACTTTATCATTTTCAATAAGTGAACTTTTGCATCTGTATTGCGGTAACTATGTGATATTGGGAATTGTCAGCACACAGTCACAATTTTTAGCACAAGCATTGTTTTATTGGTATTATACATCATTATTTATTTATTTTACATATTTTGTGGTTACACTGGAATTAGGGCATTTATATCTAGGATCATTATTGCATTTGCACAGCGATTAGCGCACGCACTCTGATTGTTTTATTTAGCACTGCTGATTGTTGCTTTTATCGATTTTATACATAGCAGTATCATGCGTTTTTGCACAGTTGCAACATAGTCATTTAATGTTTATATACACTGAACATAGGGCTATTGGTTTGTTCAGCACTGTTCATTGTTGTTTTTAGCGGTTTTTACACAGCACCATTATGCGTTTTTGCACAGTCACAACATAAGCACTTTAGCATTCATCTACACTGAACATAGGGCAACTGTTGCTTCAGTTATTTTGCACAACATCGTTATTTATTTACATAATCGCAATAAGCGATTTTGTACACCATTTATCGCTTATTGTTAAATATTCCATATATATCATTAAACTGTGCTGTATAGCATTTACTTTATACCATTTAAGTGCATTTACACACTTTGGATCTAGCTGCAACTTATCTGATTAGCATATACTTAGCGATTTTACATAGCAGCATCATGCATTTTTGCACAGTTGCAACATAGTCATTCTATGTTTATGTACGCTGAATATAGGGCTATTGGCACTTTAATATATAATATGCGTTTACATGAGTATATTAATACCCAGAAACACTATAGCATTTGCACAACACTACGTGCACATACTCAGATTGGTTTGTTCAGCACTGTTTATTGTTGTTTTTTAGCGATTTTTACACAGCATCATTATGCGGTTTTGCACAGTTACAACATAGGCACTTTAGTATTCATCTACAATGAACATAGGGCTACTGTTGCTTCAGTTATTTTGCACAGCATCATTAGCAATTAGCGATTTTGCACATCATTTATCGCTCATTGTTAATATTTTATATATATATCATCAAGCTGCGCTGATCATTATTTACTTCATACCATGTAATCTATTACGTTTCTGCAAATATTTCTAAAAAAAAATGTAATTAATTTAATGGTAATTTTTTTGCACATACATATATTTTTATAGAGCAGACAGCAGGTATTTATAAGATGACTGCAACATCCAGAGATCATGGAGTTCAAGAGTGCATTCCTGAATTTGTACAGATGAATAACCTGGCCTGTGAGTCTGTCGGAGGAAAGGTAAACATGATAGTATAGGATTGTTTGAAGATGAATGCCGAGCAAATCTAGAACACGTCATGTACAGCCCAGTTACCTCCCCACTTCTCAAATTATTATTTTTTTCATACTTACCTTCTCCAGATGTCTTTAGGCTGGTCATGTGCCACATGGTCTTCTTTTTCTCCTTTTTTTGGTTCTTTTCTAGCAGTAGGTAGTCCTCAGTGATGAAGAGAGCGGTTCTAATGTGATGACCCTGTATGATTGTATGTGAGTGTAGGGCATTGTTATGACACCCCCTCGGGGGTGGGTCCATGATGCCCTGCCCTCGCAGAATGTTCTTTGATGATGGGAGTTTTTGAGCCCAGAAGATTGAGGACCTCTAGTGGATTAAGGAAAGCACTGCAGGGGACAGCATTGGAAGGGAGGTGAGTATTGCAGCCAGGGCTACTTTTTTATGTTAAACCCATGCTGGGAGACTAGCATGTGTTTAAAACAAAAGTCTGGGTGCCAGTCGGGCTCTGATGTAGCTTACTGTGCATGTGTTGACAGGCAACATGCTGACAGAAGGAAAGAGTAATGGCTCTTTAGTGTACTGCTGTTCTTAAAATGTTCAATAAGCAGCCTGGGGGGTTATATTGATCAAACTGCAGAGGTGGAGGATTTGGCTGTGCTGTCTGAGATAATACATGAATAGCAAGCCTGGCTGCTCAGAATAATACATTTTCTGATAGTTAAAACAGGTCATATGTATTTAATAGCTTCCCGACCAGCCGCTGCAGCTGTACTGGCTCTCCTGTGTGAATCCCCGTCATTGTACGTTGCGTGCGTACACAGCGATCTGTGGGCGTGTGCACGTGCCCATTCGCTAGCAGGGGAGCAAATCAACGGGTCGGCCACCTGCGATCGCGCCACAGAGAGGCAGAACGGGGATCTGCCAGTGTAAACAAACAGACCCCTATTCTGTCAGGGAAGTAGAGAGAGATCTGCTGTTCCTAGCGATTAGAAACAGCGATCTCTCTCTACTCCCTGTCAGTCCACTCTCCCCACAGTTAGAAACACCTCCCTAGGGAACATTTAACCCTTTGATCGCCCCTGGTGTTAACCCCTTCCCTGGCAGTGTCATTTATAAAGTAATCAGTGTATTTTTATACATTGATCGCTGTATAAATGTCACTGGTCCCAAAAAAGTGTCAAAAGTGTCCGATCTGCCTGCCGCAATGTCGCAGTCCCACTAAAAATCGCAGATCACCGCCATTACTAGGAAAGAAAAAAATTAAAAAAGAAAAATGCAATAAATCTATCCCCTATTTTGTAGATGCGATAACATTTGCGCAAACCAATCAATATACGCTAATTGGGATTTTTTTAAACCAAAAATATGTAGAAGAATACATATTGGCCTAAACTGAGGAAGAATTTTATTTTTTTACTTTTTTTGGGGGATATTTATTATAGCAAAATACCACCAAAAGAAAGCTCTATCTGTGGGAAAAAAGTACCTCAATTTCGTTTGGGTACAACTTCGCACAACAGCGCAATTGTCAGTTAAATCGACGCAGTGACGTATCGCAAAAAATGGCCTGGTCAGGAAGTGGGTAAATCCTTTCGGGGCTGAAGTGGTTAAATTGTATATTTATCACTCAACCCCACCATCTTACTCTCTGGCTCCTCTCTGTCTTTCCTCTTCAGTCAACTATGACTCTGCATCTGTTCCAGTGTTCCATGGTCAACTGTTGCTCTTCTCTCCCTCTGCCATGAATAACTTTGACTCTGCTCAAATATGCTTCCAAGTAGACAACCAGCTACCTCCACTAGCACACCACAGGTCTTGGTTTAGCCCTAATTTTATCTCCTATTTCCTCTGTCATGGTCCGTGACCAACTCCAACTCAGTGTATTGTGTGGACTATGATAAGCTTCAGTTCAGACTCCCAGTGGTCTATATTCAGATCTCTTTAGGTCTTCTATAACCCCTTAGCTGCCCAACTAAAATATTGTCTGATTGGCCAGCGATGCTCACCGATGTGTTCTAAATTACTCAGGGGCCAAAAAAAATTCTGCCAAAATGTACTCTTTTGTGAACGGGCACATGTTTGCTAGCAACAGTAGATTTGGAGACACTTGTATGTATAGGTTATGTAGGGGAACTCTTTTCTATTTAAAAAAAGACTGAATATTTCCATATTCCTTTTAAAATTGTAAGCAGTGAAGCTTACAACATGTACTTGTACATGTACGTAAACAAGTTATTTTTGGAGTGTTTCTGTCCAGTGACCTGAAAACTGCAATGTTAAGCATTAACACACTGCTGACTTAAAGTTATCTAAAAAACCTTTCATGCAGAAACATTTTTCCTTTTTTTACACTTTAAAAATGATGCACATCTTAAACTGTGAACAAAAGTTTAATTTTCTGAAATTTGCATAACATAACATTAACAGGTTATCCCTACATCCTGGGTAGGATTGTATGTTAATAAATGCTTGATATCCTGCAAGGCCACAATTCTTTTTATGCTCCTCCTGTGAAAAACAAAAGTGAATGAAAATCTTCATACCTGTTACACTAAAATCATGGTGAAGAGGATCTGGGTAAATTTGTCCTGGTACAAAATTGCAACCCGCTAAAGGCATGGTATGGTGAGATTGCTCATACAAATGCCTAGTTTCCAATATATTGTGAATTTAGTTAGTTAAGTTTTTTGTCAGCTGGGCAGGCTAGGACATGCTTGAAGGTTCCAGCATATGAGTGGAACACCCTCTACATGTTCTTAGTAGCGATCTGCCATTTCCCTTTTCACTTGGCGGAATTATATTACAGAAGACAGAAAAGTGGCCACAGCACAAGCATGTCGTCATTTATTGGAGAAATAAAAGCACACTTACATGTAAATAAACAAGGTTTTGCTTCTAGTGAGAGAACTGTGAGCAGCACAGCCGGCTGACTGCAAGACCAGCTGTCATGCATGGATTTCCAGAGCCGCCAAGAGGAGTTGGCAGCTGTGTCTCCCTGGACCAAAGCAACAAGCATCGAGAATGTAAGGGGGCATATACAGTGCGTTTCAGAGGCCCTGCCTCCTTTTTCAAGTATGCACAATCATGGTACAGGGATGTTTTTTACACTGGCGGCTGTAAGCTGGTAATGCAGGCAGGAAATGGAATTAAGTTTGACAGGTTTTAAAGAGCCAATCAGCTGGCGGGGGCAGGATTGGTGCATGACAGTTAGAACTCAAGGTATACAAACACACTGAACAATTAGTACATACAGACTCAGCAAGATATATAAAACAGAGAGGAAAGGAACAAAGACAAGAACAGAAGTTACAAAAATAACAGGAAAAATTCTAATGTTCTTGGTACAATGACAGAAGTAAATTGAGTACAACACTATTTCGAAACAATATGTTTATAAAAAGTCACATGAAAGGGGAGAAAAAAGGTATTTTTTACATGCATCGTGGAAGCATCCCGACTCACATCCATTACTGTGACATATAGTATCTTGTATTCATCTGTACCAAGGCTGTTGTCCCCAAACTCCCTCCTGGTCCACTCCACTGGAATTAAGACCTCCTAGAAGGACCAGTTTGGGAGCCAATATCCAAGCACTCTTTTTCCATACTTCTCCATGTCAAAGTTTGATGTGCCTGGACGTTAGAGTGCAGAAAGACTCATTTTCTTTTTAGGAATTATATTACAGACACCAGGGATAGAATTGGCATTTTACTGACGTGTGGAGATGCTTTTTTGACTGCAGAATGGCAGGCGTGTTCATGTCATAAACTGGGGCTATACTCATGCTATTTAAAACCTGGGGTCTCGGTAATAGTGTGGTTTGATTGCTGGAAAAAACAGAGTACAGCTTTTTGTTATGGTGCAGTTAAGTAATTAATTTTGTTCTATACCTAGTCATCCCCTTCAGATTAACAGCTAGGAAAGAATATTTGATAATATTGACAGTCACCTTGTTAGGACCATCCAGAGCATCCATAGTACTCCAGGTTATAAGTATTTATGTGGTCTTAGCCCTTCTAGGTCTGACCAAAGATTAGGACAAGCTCAAAGGAATCAGAATCCTAATGTGCGTTATTTTCCACACCCAGTTGTCATGCTCGAACACTGCGAAAAACTGATTAATGCTTCACATAAAAAAGACATGAACAATTAAATAGGTGGTATCACTTATAAGGCAAGCAGTACACAATGAACTGAAAGTCTTCACTACCATTTCAACCTTGAGCAATATGGTTTCTTTCACAGCTGTGACATAGGCTGTAGATTCAGCCACAGATTTGCCAAGTCATTTGGAACTCGACTCCTCAGGGCATTTCTCAGATGAGAACATGGAGGATCAATATGTAGCAAGCTTTGACTTCTTGCTGGTCCAGCCTTATGTAAAAAAAAACCCTTACAGTGGGGAGAGCCATCTCAGTCTCATAAGAGGTAAAAAATCACTAATAGCATCTTACAAAGAACACTCTTCCATTTATTGAGAAAATAAAAGCCCTGGTGTATAATGAATGGGCTATAGTGGACCTTAAATCATCCTTAAACAGCCACCTGGCAAAATGAAACCTTCAAAGACTGTACCTTGCATCACTTTACCTCTAGATGAAGCAGTGACATTTAAAGATATTCTTACCTGAAGAATAAAAAGTAATATTAAAAAAATGTGTCTAACATGAGGAAATGGGTGTCAGTCAATGGTAGTCCCCAACAGCAGTAGTGATGGCTATGAGAGTATGACTTGATATCCTTATATTTGCAGTCTGTTCAGGAGTGAGAACCAATTGAAATAGTCAGTGGAGTATTTAGGAGAGGCAGCCATAAATTTTATTAGAGCTTCCTCTCACCATATGTTGTACAGAGTGACCAGAAAATGGGTACTATGGCCTTTGACGGTTGACCGTTTCTCCAAGAATGATTGGTGTAAAATACCATACACTTTTTGGAGAAAAAAGACTAGATGGAACCATGTCCAAAGCGACTGGAGTGAAATCTGGAATGATCCCACAGGACAGGAACATAATCAGGCAGAAGAGGTTCCAACCTGGATGGACCATGCTGGAAAATAGTACCAGAAGTTATAAACCTTTGTTTGCCCCCTTCTGGACTGTACACATCACCACATACCTTTTCCAAAGTTATCCTAGCTTGATCATTAAACTCAGACAGCAAGAATATTACATTATCTAGACAATATTCTAGCAGAGGTACAGGACAAGCAGGCTGTATTACACCATCAAGATAGTATAGTATCCACTCAGTCAACAAATAACAATCACTTGTAGATTGAAAACCAGTCTACAGTGATCGACACACAGGTAGAACATCTCCTGGGCTGACCACTGATGCGAGCTCCAGAGGATGCGGAACCCATTGTCACAGCAACCTACCTGAGGAAATATAGCCATCCATGAACTCGCTGACGTTTTTTAATATCTTTGAATTAAAAACAGTGTGGGAAGTTCTGTGGGCCTTGTTTACTAAAAGGGTGAGACATGAAGGTGCAGATGGACAACAAAACAGTCTCTCCACACTTCTCAGTGAGTTCACTCAATGACCCGAGCCCAAGAAAACTTTCAAAATCTCAAAAAGCGGAAATGAAGAATGCCAAAGTTAACCCCTTACAGGGCATCTATACTGAAAAATGAAATATTCAAAAATAAGTGTACTACACAGCCAGTAATTTAGTCCAAAAATAAAATGATGCCAATGGATACGAATGAGGCCTTAAATACTGTATATGCAATACAAAAATTGATAAATAAGCTTTTTTCAAATGTCAACAACTTTAATCCCAAATTGTACATGTACAAAACATATAAAAAAAATAAGTTAAAAACTCTAGGGGGGCCCCATTCAAAAGATGACTTGGTGCAAGACCTAATAAATATTGCAAAGTGCATAAGTATATAAATGCCACAGTATAAAATCCCTTCAAAACCACAGAATTAATGCAAATAATGTTTAATTAGCAACATTTTCACTTAAAAGTAATAATAAACATTTGAGTGGCAAAAAATAATTTAACAACATGTGCTAATTAGGAGATGGTTGTGTAGAAATATATACGCTCATCAAAATGCTTTTTGCAAAGCTGAGTATCCTTGCATTGATAAGCAAAGAGTAAAGTTACAAAATACAAATGTTAATAAGCAGCTTGATGAATATTGCATCAAAACGTATTTGAGCATCAAACATATGTGTAAATAAGAAATCCATTAAGCGCACGAGAATTAAATGGGTCATCCTAAAAGATCAGCATGCATTTGATAGATACTTAATTTATATTCATAAAAATCTAAAATAGTCAAAGGCAATCAAGGGTAAATATGCTGATAACAGATGTAGTCATATAGTTAACAGTCCATTTAAATGAATTTGCTGCCGTGCCCGAGCAAATGCGGGCTGCACGGCCTGCACTAGTGTGAACGGAGCCTAAATCATTTTTTATTTTCAAGGAAAACTCACCCACTCATCCATGTCTGTATGCCTTATTTTGTTAAGAAATAACTTTGAAAAACACCCCCTAGTATTTCCTGCCATGGCCATCTTGAATGAGGGCAGATGATTCATGTAGCATTTACTTCTTGGACTCCAACTGCCCTTAGCATAGGCATACAGGCTAGAGGGCATGCTCAGCTGAAAAAACCCTACTCCTCTCCTGAAGACTCCTGGGATGTATGACATCATATGCCTAGGCCAGGAATAGGGAAGTATATCGTATTTACAAGTTTTTTACATTTCTTCAGCTACTTCCTGGTTTCCCAGCCTAGGCATATGATGTCATACATCCCAGGAGTCTTCAGGAGGGGAGGAGGGTTTGTTTTAGCTAAGCACACCCCCCAGCATGTATGCCTGAGCTAAGGGCAGATGGAGTCCAGGAAGTAAATGCTAATGTAGCGCAGGGGTTGTGACCCAGTTATCATGCTAAGTAATGTGATGTTCCTTAAGTAAGAGTTTGGCTCCCTCTAGTGTCCTTTTGATGTTAATGCTGTTGGGACTTTTCTTACAATTCTTGAGCAGCGCTGCAAAGCATTAAGGGAAATGTAGTTCAATGTTCAAGTGACTCATGTGTTGAATTCAGTCTGGGAACTACTTACCCACAATGCCCAGTTCACTTACCCACAATGCCAAGTCACAGAACAGCCTGCTGGGTAAGCAAATAAAAGGGACAGGCGTGGCACATTTTTCTCTCTCTCCAGACGCCATTCAACACACAGCAGGAGGGCTATGTGTGTGTGCCCGGGGCTGGGAGAGCCTGCGGCCTACAGCGGAGAGCGGATCGCCCCTGCCCCAGAGGGAGCCTTGTGAATTTGCCCTGCTGATCGAGCAGGAAGATCGGTCTGTGCTTCAAAGCATCTGAAGTCATTTGCTTTTACAGTCGCCGGCCATCTGAAGGAGCGGTGCGTTGACGGCGCCAGCTTGGCTCGGGACTGAGATACCAGGAAAGGAGTCTAACAAGCATCTGGGCCTGATGTGGTGAGCGGGCACCTGCCCAGATCGATATAGTGTACTGTTGCTGTTTGAATTAGTTCCAGACTACTGGTGGGATCTGTAGTCCCACAGAAGTGATCTCATTTATCCATAGACTGTGTAGAGTGCAGTACAGGGAATGCAACCCCTGAAATTCCAAAGTAAATGCTGAGCTGCATCCCTCATTAAGGAAGAGGTTCTATCGGTGTCTTATGTGTGCAAGCACCCAGCTATCAGCATGCCATTTCGACTTGAATTTGCTGCCTACTTGTTCTTGCAGTACCTGAATTTACAAATACTGCAGTCTAAATATAATGAGCTAGCTGAAGAGGAAGAAGACAAGAGACTTTGTCATTTTCTATACAGCATCACAACCTGGGTTTGCAGAGTGAACAGTGTATTGCAATCTAGGGGAAGCCCTTGAGTACATGATGTGGAGATATGTATCATATTGCACTGCTGCATTGTACTTCATATTTTGCTGCAAATTTGGTGTGTGCTCTGAGGTTGGAGTGGGAAATGCTCAATATCAGTGCTTTATCATATTGGACATAAGTCCCACTCTTTGCCTGTTGCATATACTCCTCCTTGAGTGTTTGGTTTCATGTACACATTGGTTGTCATTTACTTTCATTCTTTATATTCAAGTTACCACTGTGTCTATTGTGTCAAACAAGTTTCTTTCAGTAAACTGCTTAAGTGGTTAATTTATAATTTGTGTGAGACTTGTGAGATCTATTACCACAGCTGAGAAGTGACGAGTACCAAGGTGATGGTAAATATACAGTACAGTGTGTTATTACTGTGTTTCTCTTTACCATTGGGTCTTACACTAACATTGCTATACAGTTGTGCCAAGGGGGTCGAGTCCATTTCTGGGGTTGATAGGCAGAGTGCAGAATTGAACATTTATCAGCAGCTCCTACGGGGGTAAGTGCTACACTAAAAAAATTGTAAATATGATATACTTACTTATCTATTTGCTAATGCTAGCAGCGTAAGGTTTATAATAGTCAATGTTTAGTGAGAAAGTTACGTTCTAATTTAATAATAAGTATGCAATTAGTGAAGGATGCATATCCTCTGATTATGTACATCCCCATCAGGTCAGATCACACAGAATTGTGGCTGACTTACAATGTCTGTTAACAATACAGTATACTGTATATTTCCAGGCCTCAGAATATTCTGGCTGATGTCCTTTCATGCAGGGATTGATAGAGCAATGAGTGGTCCCTGTCACCACAGATACTTGATCAGTTTACTCAAAGATGGGATTTTCCTGAGGTAGATTGTTTGCGACACCACAAAACTCAAAACTTCCACAATTCATGACAGGTTTCCCCACAGACAGACGTTGGTGGTATATGCACTCCTGGCCCCATGACCATTAAGCATGGCTTATGCGATTCCTCCTGTTCCCCTCATCTCTCGTTTCCCAAAAGGCTGGTGTAAGAAAACCTAGTTATAATGGTGGTAATTACATACTCATAGTTGCCAACATTTAAAAAATATTTAAGGACACTTTTTTTTATCCAGCAAACCCTTGTAGGCAGAGAATGTACCTTAATTAGGGGTGGGGCATTCATTTAACCACTTCAGCCCGGGAAGATTTTACCCACTTCTTGACCAGGCCACTGTTTGCGATACAGCACTGCATCATTTTAACTGACAATTGCACGATTGTGCGACGCTGTACCCAAATAAAATTGGTGTCCTTTTTTACCCACAATTAGAGCTTTCTTTTGGTGGTATTTGATCACCTCAGGTTTATATGTTTTGCACTTAAATACCTATCTAAAAAATAAAATAAAAATAAATTTCTTCATCAATTTAGGCCAATATGTATTCTGCTACATATTTTTGGTAAAAAAAATCCCAATAAACGTATATTGATCGGTTTGCACAAAAGTTATAGCGTCTACAAAATAAGGGATTGATTTAGGGGCTTTTCATTTTTTAAAATAGTTTTTACTGGTAATGGTAGCGATCTGAGATTTTCAGCGGGACTGCGGCATTGCGGCGGACAAATCTGACCCTAAGTGACACTTTTTGGGGACCAGTGACACCAATACAGTAATCAGTGCTAAAAAAATGCAGTGATCCGTGTATAAATGACTCACTGGCAGGGAAGGGGATAACTACAGGAGTGATCAAGGGGTTAAATGTGTTCCCTGGGAGGTGTTTCTAACTGTGGGGAGAGTGGATTAACTAAAGAGGTTGTGATTCAGCTTAGCTGTGATGCGCTTTGTTTACATCGGCTCACTGCTGCTCTATCTCTCCTGTGAATGATCGGCGGTTGGCGGCAGCAGGGTTGGGACAAGGGGTGGGCAGGAGGGACGGCTGCCCTGGGCGCAATTGGTTTACTGTAAGGATGGGGGTGCCTTCCTTCTGTTACAAGGCTGGGCAGTTTGGTGTCTTTGCCCTGGGCGCTGGATGACCTTGTCCCAGCACTGCGCGGCGGCCATTGCAGCTGCCGGACCCGCTGATTGGCTCCTGCTGTGTCCAACCACAGGGTGCCCCCTAAACCACATGCACGAAATCACTTACAGGTACGTGAATTTGCGCACCCGGGCCGCCCTGCCGCAGTAGATGTACTTGGGGCAGTCCTGAAGCGGTTAAAATGAGCATGGTTCTACAAGAGGCATAGCGGTAATCTATTGTGCAGTTTTATTTTAACATACTTTACATACAGGGAAATTTATCATAATAAATAAAAAAGGATGGACAAGAAGTTATTGTTTGTGGTAAAGTTCTCTATGTGTTTATTTACCTAGCCGCACCTTTTAGGCCTCGTTCACATGGGGCGTATCAACCAATGCAGACCTCTGTGTGAGGCCGTGTTTACCCGCACAGAGTAGCAAAGTTGTTTCATGCATCTCTATGCAGGTAGTCCTACTGATGTCAATTCAAGCGCAGTGGCTGCACAGACACAGTTTCTGCTCCCAATTTGACATTAGCGCGGGTATTTGCGGGTGCATGTCCCTAAATACACACTGAGTTCAGTTCGTCAGTTTTTAGGCAGACACCATGCAGCTCTATAGGCAGGCTGATGTAAACTGACTTGTGTCCATTTAAACCCGCCTACCTCTAAGTCTGTCCAATCCTAAAAAACAAAAACTAAAAAAAAAAAAATCGCAAAAGGCCGCCCATAGAGCTGTTATAGGTCCGCCCGTGTCCACCAGAAACAAACTGAACAGGCATGGATGTAAAAAACTGATATCCATCCTGTTCAGCTCTGATTCACCAGGGGATCTAGGTTTATTACAAAGTAAAAAATCAAAATATTGCATTTTTTAATTTAAAATGAAATAATAGAACTAAACTACATAGTATATTATATATTTTTTCAAGACTCACTTAAAAAAAGTAATTTTTTTATAGGTGTTATTTGCAACTGATGACTGGTTTGCTGCTGCAGAAAATTTATTGAAAGTAAGTTTTCTAATTCTTTTTTGCATGTTGTTTTTATTCCAAGAAAAAATTATAGGAATCTAAATGTTAAGCAGGGTTCAAGTGTTTTGAGACTCTTCTTTTTTAACCACACCTAAACTTTTAGAGTTTAATTTACTAAAGAATATATGCATATGATTGTCACCAGTCCTTTGCGAACAAGCAAATAATTTGCTCATGGAATTTACTATCTGCCCATGATTTTATATTTATATATATATATATATATATATATATATATATATATATATATATATATATATATATATATATATATATATATATATATATATATATATATATATATTCAGGTCCATAAATATTGGGACATCGACACAATTCTAATCTTTTTGGCTCTATACACCACCACAATGGATTTGAAATGAAACGACCAAAATGTGCTTTAACTGTAGACTTTCAACTTAAATTTTGAGGGTATTTACATCCAAATCAGGTGAACGGTGTAGGAATTACAACAGTTTGTATATGTGCCTCCCACTTTTTAAGGGACCAAAAGTAATGGGACAGATTAACAATCATCCATCAAACTTTCACTTCTTAATACTTGGTTGCAAATCCTTTGCAGTCAATTACAGCCTGAAGTCTGGAAGGCATAGATATCACCAGACACTGGGTTTCATCCCTGGTGATGCTCTGCCAGGCCTCTACTGTAACTGTCTTTAGTTCCTGCTTATTCTTGGGGCATTTTCCCTTCAGTTTTGTCTTCAGCAAGTGAAATGCATGCTCAATCGGATTCAGGTCAGGTGATTGACTTGGCCTTTGCATAACATTCCATTTCTTTCCCTTAAAAAACTCTTTGGTTGCTTTTACAGTATGCTTCGGGTCATTGTCCATCTGCACTGTGAAGCGCTGTCCAATGAGTTCTGAAGCATTTTGCAATATGAGCAGATAATATTGCCTGAAACACTTCAGAATTCATCCTGCTGCTTTTGTCAGCAGTCACATCATCAATAAATACAAGAGAACCAGTTCCATTGGCAGCCATACATGCCCACGCCATGACACTACCACCACCATGCTTCACTGATGAGGTGGTATGCTTTGGATCATGAGCAGTTCCTTTCCTTCTCCATACTCTTCTCTTCCCATCACTCTGGTACAAGTTGATCTTGGTCTCATCTGTCCATAGGATGTTGTTCCAGAACTGTGAAGGCTTTTTTAGAGGTTGTTTGGCAAACTCTAATCTGGCCTTCCTGTTTTTGAGGCTCACCAATGGTTTACATCTTGTGGTGAACCCTCTGTATTCACTCTGGTGAAGTCTTCTCTTGATTGTTGACATTGACACACATACACCTACCTCCTGGAGAGTGTTCTTGATCTGGCCAACTGTTGTGAAGGGTGTTTTCTTCACCAGGGAAAGAATTCTTAGGTCATCCACCACAGTGGTTTTCTGTGGTCTTCCGGGTCTTTTGGTGTTGCTGAGCTCACCGGTGCGTTCTTTCTTTTTAAGGATGTTCAAAACAGTTGATTTGGTCACACCTAATGTTTTTGCTATCTCTCTCATGGGTTATTTTTGTTTTTCAGCCTAATGATGGCTTGCTTCACTGATAGTGACAGGTCTTTGGATCTCATATTGAGAGTTGACAGCAACAGATTTCAAATGCAAATAGCACACTTGAAATGAACTCTGGACCTTTTATCTGCTCCTTGTAAATGGGATAATGAGGGAATAACACACACCTGGCCATGGAACAGCTGAGCAGCCAATTGTCCCATTACTTTTGGTCCCTTAAAAAGTGGGAGGGATCGCTCTGTTGGTCCCCGCTGAGCTGGCGGTTGACAGGTCTGTCACCGCTCACTGTGCAGGGATGGACCTGTCAGAGCTCCGCTCTCCTGTATGGGGGATCATATGAAAACGGATCCGCCTGTCCGTTTTCTTCCGATTCAATCCGCCAGACAGATGGAGAATAGAGTTTTCATCCGTCTGGATTCAACGGATCGGATGTCAGCGGACATGTCACCGCTGACATCCATCGCTCCATAGACCTGCATGGAGCGTCCGTTCAGGTCCGCCTAAGAAACTGACAGGCGGACCGGAACAATCCGCCCGTGTGAAAGGGGCCTAAGGCACCGTGCACATCAGGCTTAAAAAACTCCATTTCCCTTGGCAGAAAAAAACACTCATATAGGGAATTTTTTTACACAGTTTAGGAGAGTTTTGTGTTTTTTTCAAATCAGAAACTCAAACCAGAAGGGTTTTTTTCCTGCCTCTAAATGCTGAGCTCAAAATATGCCCATAATCGTCCTAATGTGCATGGACACATAGGATAACATTGAGCTGCTTCTACAGGCAAAACACAAAACTCCTGTAGAAGCAACAATTTTTAAGCCAGTGTACATGGAGCCTAAGGTGACAATACTGCAGTACAGTGGTGAGCATTGTCACCCTAGGACAGGAAGTGTGGCAAATCACCAGGAGAAAATAAACTAATTTAGCCACTATATCTAAGAAATAGCAAGCTGCAATAAATTACAGTTTTGTTTTTCGGTTTCGAGGCTTTAATTTGCTGCACATGGACAGATTTTTGTACACATACACAGACGTTCGAGAACTAGCTTCTATATGAGGTTCAATGCACTGGTACCTAGTATACAGATCCCAATGATAAATACTCATAAATACATATTTTTTTTCCTTCATCAGCTTATATACATTTATTTTTTTTTATAAGGCTCTTAACTTGGAGCATGTGTGTTTCAGCCAGTAATGTTCATTTTTTAAAATTTTTTTTATTTAAATTTATTGTACAGAAAAATGCTGGTATGTGTATTCAGGGGTGCACCTATAATAAGCAGAAGACACAGAGGCAACATTACTTGAATTATATAGTAAAGAATATTTTGCTAAATACATTTCCAAAAAAGCACACTCTGTAGCTGCCAGCAATACAATTGACAAACCATTGTTAACAAATATTATATACAAAAAGTGCAGCGCTTAAAAGGCAATATGTGAATTGACAGTGATGTTTTCACAGAAACTTATATCCTATGAAGCAATATAATGTAAAAATGTGAAATAATTAAAAAAAGAAAGTTCAATTCATATACAGTACAACAGTCCAAAGTAGAAAAATTCCAGTGTAGTTGAAGTGATTATATATGGCAATGGTGATAGTCCATGTAAAACACCCAATGTGAATATCCACCACCAAAGACAGGTATTGCGCTTACAGGAACATATGGACTCAGATACCGTAGTACTGAGTCAACAAGGCATATGTAATCCACATATTGATTACAGAAGCAATTTAGAGCTTCTCACATCACCACCTCGCGACAGGATTGCCACTCACTAGATTGTTTTGTCATTTCCGAAGTATCATAAAAACATAAAAGAGCCTCCACAGTGCAATACTCGATTAATTTATTATAAAAAGATAGAACACTTACATCACATGCAAAGATAAAAAGCCTGTCATAAGATCCAATAAGGAAACAACATGTAGAACGCAATGACCTGGATAGAATTGTGGATCCCATAATCAATATGTGGATTACATATGCCTTGTTGACTCAGCACATATGTTCCGGTAAGTGCAATACCCGTCTTTGGTGGTGGAAATTCATATTGGGTGTAGGGATGAGCTTCGTGTTCGAATCGAACGCATGGTCGACTCGAACATTGCCTGTTCGGTCGTTCTCCGAATTCCGAACGATATGGGCCGTTCGCAAAAAATTCGAGTGGCGTGTTACGGCCCATAATTCACTGCGGCATCGCAGTACATTGCTGGCTGATGATTGGCCAAACATGCACTATGACCCGCATGCTTGGCCAATCACAGCGCCATCTGTACAGAGAGCCGTAATTGGCCAAAGCCAGGGTGGCTTTGGCCAAATATGGCTCAGGGGGTTTAGTACACGCCCCACACTATATAAGGCCGCCTGCATGGCGGCCCTGTGTAGTGTGTTCCGGCCTTGAGAGAGAGATAGACAGACAGAAAGACAGTGTCATTTGATTTAAGTTAGAGTAGGCAGGCGAGTCAGTTAGCTGCACTTACAGTGTATTGTGTGTGTGTGTATGTATGTGTATATATATATATATATATATATATATATATATATATATATATATATATATATATATATATATATACATCCTAGGTGGTGTGTGTGTGTGTGTGTGTATATATATATATATATATATATATATATATATATATATATATATATATATATATATATATATATATATATATATATATATATATATATATATATAATATACATTATATATACACACTGTATTCAGTTTAGCTAGATCCGTTCCTGTTATTCTCTTCCTACTACTGACAGGCAGGCAGGTGTTTTTACAGTATTTACAGCTACCTGAAGAAAATTGCTGGTGTTCTTCTGATCCTATTAGTCCTATTAGCTACAGTATTTACAGTTAGTGTAGTGCGTCCTCTGCACAGTGTGCACCTAAAGCTACCTGAAGAAAATTAGTGGTGTTCTTCTGATCCTATTAGTACAGTACCGCAGGCAGCTGCGGTATTTACAAGTTAGTGTAGTGAGTCCTCTGCACAGTGTGCACCTAAAGCTACCTGAAGAAAATTAGTGGTGTTCTTCTGATCCTATTAATACTACAGGCAGGCAGCTACAGTATTTACAGTTAGTGTACTGTGTCCTCTGCACTGTGTGCACCTAAAGCTACCTGGAGAAAATTAGTGGTGTTCTGATCCTATTAGTACAGTACTGCAGGCAGCTGCAGTATTTACAAGTTAGTGTAGTGCATCCTCTGCACAGTGTGCACCTAAAGCTACCTGAAGAAAATTAGTGGTGTTCTTCTGATCCTATTAGTACAGTACTGCAGGCAGCTGCAGTATTTACAAGTTAGTGTAGTGCGTCCTCTGCACAGTGTGCACCTAAAGCTACCTGAAGAAAATTAGTGGTGTTCTTCTGATCCTATTAGTACAGTACCGCAGGCAGCTGCAGTATTTACATTTTAGTGTAGTGCGTCCCCTGCACAGTGTGCACCTAAAGCTACCTGAAGAAAATTAGTGGTGTTCTTCTATTCCTATTAATACCACAGGCAGGCAGCTACAGTAATTACAGTTAGTGTAGTCCGGCCTCTGCACAGTGTGCATCTAAAGCTACCTGGAGACAATTGCTGTTGTTCCGTTCCTATTAATACCACAGGCAGGCAGCTACAGCATTTACAATTAGTGTAGTGCGTCCTCTGCACAGTGTGCACCTAAAGCTACCTGGAGACTAGGGATGAGCTTCGTGTTCGAGTCAAACCCATGTTCGACTTGAACATCGTCTGTTTGCCCGTTCGCCGAATTGTGAATGATATGGGCTGTTCATGGCGCGTCACGGCCCATAATTTACTGCGGCATTGCAGTGCATTGCTGGCTGATGATTGGCCAAGCATGCACTATGACCCGCATGCTTGGCCAATCACAGCGCCGTCTGTAGAGAGAGCTGTAATTGACCAAAGCCAGGGTGGCTTTGGCCAATTATGGCTCAGGGGGTTTAGTACACGCCCCACACTATATAAGGCCGCCTGCATGGCGGCCCTGTGTAGTGTGTTCCGGCGTTCAGAGACAGAGAGACAGTGTCATTTGATTTAAGTTAGATTAGGCAGGACAGTCAGTTAGTTAGCTGCACTTACAGTGTATTGTGTGTATATATATATGCATCCCAGGTGTTGTGTGTGTATATGTATATGTGTGTGTATATGTATATATATATATATATATATATATATATATATATATATATATATATATATATATATATATATATATATATACATATATATATATATATACACACTGTATTCAGTTTGGCTAGATCCGTTCCTGTTATTATCTTCCTACTGACAGGCAGGCAGGTGTTACAGTACAGCTACCTGAAGAAAATTGCTGGTGTTCTTCTGATCCTATTAGTACCACAGTCAGGCAGCTACACTATTTACAGTTAGTGTAGTGCATCCTCCTCACAGTGTTCAGCTAAAGCTACAAGTTAGTGTAGTGCACAGTGTTCAGCTAAAGCTACAAGTTAGTGTAGTGCGACCTCTGCACAGTGTTCAGCTAAAGCTACAAGCTAGTGTAGCGTGTCCTCTGAACAGTGTTCAGCTAAAGCTACAAGTTAGTGTAGTGCACAGTGTTCAGCTAAAGCTACAAGTTAGTGTAGTGCGACCTCTGCACAGTGTTCAGCTAAAGCTACAAGTTAGTGTAGTGCACCCTCCTCACAGTGTTCAGCTAAAGCTACAAGTTAGTGTAGTGCGACCTCTGCACAGTGTTCAGCTAAAGCTACAAGTTAGTGTAGTGTGTCCTCCGAACAGTGTTCAGCTAAAGCTACAAGTTAGTGTAGTGCACAGTGTTCAGCTAAAGCTACAAGTTAGTGTAGTGCGACCTCTGCACAGTGTTCAGCTAAAGCTACAAGTTAGTGTAGTGCGTCCTCTGAACAGTGTTCAGCTAAGGCTACAAGTTAGTGTAGTGCACAGTGTTCAGCTAAAGCTACAAGTTAGTGCAGTGCGACCTCTGCACAGTGTTCAGCTAAAGCTACAAGTTAGTGTAGTGCGTCCTCTGAACAGTGTTCAGCTAAAGCTACAAGTTAGTGTAGTGCACAGTGTTCAGCTAAAGCTACAAGTTAGTATAGTGCGACCTCTGCACAGTGTTCAGCTAATGCTACAAGTTAGTGTAGTGCTCAGAGTTCAGCTAAAGCTACAAGTTAGTGTAGTGCGACCTCTGCACAGTGTTCAGCTAAAGCTACAAGTTAGTGTAGTGCACAGTGTTCAGCTAAAGCTACAAGTTAGTGTAGTGCGACCTCTGCACAGTGTTCAGCTAAAGCTACAAGTTGGTGTAGTGCGTCCTCCTCACAGTGTTCAGCTAAAGCTACAAGTTAGTGTAGTGCGTCCTCCTCACAGTGTTCAGCTAAAACTACAAGTTAGTGTAGTGCGACCTCTGCACAGTGTTCAGCTAAAGCTACAAGTTAGTGTAGTGCGTCCTCCTCACAGTGTTCAGCTAAAACTACAAGTTAGTGTAGTGAGACCTCTGCATAGTGTTCAGCTAAAGCTACAAGTTAATGTAGTGCATCCTGCTCACAGTGTTCAGCTAAAACTACAAGTTAGTGTAGTGCGACCTCTGCATAGTGTTCAGCTAAAGCTACAAGTTAGTGTAGTGCGTCCTCCTCACAGTGTTCAGCTAAAGCTACAAGTTAGTGTAGTGCGACCTCTGCATAGTGTTCAGCTAAAGCTACAAGTTAGTGTGGTGCGTCCTCTGAACAGTGTTCAGCTAAAGCTACAAGTTAGTGTAGTGCACAGTGTTCAGCTAAAGCTACAAGTTGGTGTAGTGCGACCTCTGCACAGTGTTCAGCTAGAGCTACAAGTTAGTGTAGTACGTCCTCTGAACAGTGTTCAGCTAAAGCTACAAGTTAGTGTAGTGCACAGTGTTCAGCTAAAGCTACAAGTTAGTGTAGTGCGTCCTCCTCACAGTGTTCAGCTAAAGCTACAAGTTAGTGTAGTGCGTCTTCTGAACAGTGTTCAGCTAAAGCTACAAGTTAGTGTATTGCACAGTATTCAGCTAAAGCTACAAGTTAGTGTAGTGTGTCTTCTGAACAGTGTTCAGCTAAAGCTACAAGTTAGTGTAGTGCAACCTCTGCACAGTGTTCAGCTAAAGCTACAAGTTAGTGTAGTGCACAGTGTTCAGCTAAAGCTACAAGTTAGTGTAGTGCGACCTCTGCACAGTGTTCCGCTAAAGCTACCAGTAGAAGGTTGGTTGTGTTTTCCTGATCCTATCACTACCACAGGCAGCTACATTATTTACACGTTAGTGTAGTGCGACCTCTGCACAGTGTTCAGCTAAAGCTACCTGTAGAAGGTTGGTGGTGTTTTCCTGATCCTATCACTACCGCAGGCAGCTACATTATTTACACGTTGGTGTAGTGCGACCTCTGCACAGTGTTCAGCTAAAGCTACCTGTAGAAGGTTGGTGGTGTTTTCCTGATCCTATTACTACTGCAGGCAGCTACATTATTTACACGTTAGTGTAGTGCGACCTCTGCACAGTGTTCAGCTAAAGCTACCTGTAGAAGGTTGGTGGTGTTTTCCTGATCCTAAAAACTACCGCAGGCAGCTACATTATTTACACGTTAGTGTAATGCGACCTCTGCACAGTGTTCAGCTAAAGCTACAAGTTAGTGTAGTGCACAGTGTTCAGCTAAAGCTACAAGTTAGTGTAGTGCGACCTCTGCACAGTGTTCAGCTAAAGCTACCTGTAGAAGGTTGGTGGTGTTTTCCTTATCCTATCACTACCGCAGGCAGCTACATTATTTATATGTTGGTGTAGTGCGACCTCTGCACAGTGTTCAGCTAAAGCTACCTGTAGAAGGTTGGTGGTGTTTTCCTGATCCTAAAAACTACCGCAGGCAGCTACATTATTTACACGTTAGTGTAATGCGACCTCTGCACAGTGTTCAGCTAAAGCTACAAGTTAGTGTAGTGCACAGTGTTCAGCTAAAGCTACAAGTTAGTGTAGTGCAACCTCTGCACAGTGTTCAGCTAAAGCTACAAGTTAGTGTAGTGCACAGTGTTCAGCTAAAGCTACAAGTTAGTATAGTGCGTCCTCCTCACAGTGTTCAACTAAAGCTACAAGTTAGTGTAGTGCGACCTCTGCACAGTGTTCAGCTAAAGCTACAAGTTAGTGTAGTGCGTCCTCTGAACAGTGTTCAGCTAAAGCTACAAGTTAGTGTAGTGCACAGTGTTCAGCTAAAGCTACAAGTTAGTGTAGTGCGACCTCTGCACAGTGTTCAGCTAAAGCTACCTGTAGAAGGTTGGTGGTGTTTTCCTTATCCTATCACTACCGCAGGCAGCTACATTATTTATATGTTGGTGTAGTGCGACCTCTGCACAGTGTTCAGCTAAAGCTACCTGTAGAAGGTTGGTGGTGTTTTCCTGATCCTAAAAACTACCGCAGGCAGCTACATTATTTACACGTTAGTGTAATGCGACCTCTGCACAGTGTTCAGCTAAAGCTACCTGTAGAAGGTTGGTGGTGTTCTCCTGATCCTATCACTACCGCAGGCAGCTACATTATTTACACGTTAGTGTAGTGCGACCTCTGCACAGTGTTCAGCTAAAGCTACAAGTTAGTGTAGTGCACAGTATTCAGCTAAAGCTACAAGTTAGTGTAGTGCGACCTCTGCACAGTGTTCAGCTAAAGCTACAAGTT
Source organism: Aquarana catesbeiana (assembly GCF_042186555.1). Lineage (NCBI taxonomy): Eukaryota > Metazoa > Chordata > Amphibia > Anura > Ranidae > Aquarana > Aquarana catesbeiana. The sequence continues at coordinate 106,222,588 of NC_133327.1, read as the reverse complement.
AGTGTAGTACGTCCTCTGAACAGTGTTCAGCTAAAGCTACAAGTTAGTGTAGTGCACAGTGTTCAGCTAAAGCTACAAGTTAGTGTAGTGCGACCTCTGCACAGTGTTCAGCTAAAGCTACAAGTTAGTGTAGTGCGTCCTCTGGACAGTGTTCAGCTAAAGCTACAAGTTAGTGTAGTGCACAGTGTTCAGCTAAAGCTACAAGTTAGTGTATTGCGTCCTCCTCACAGTGTTCAGCTAAAGCTACAAGTTAGTGTAGTGCGTCCTGTGAACAGTGTTCAGCTTAAGCTACAAGTTAGTGTAGTGCACAGTGTTCAGCTAAAGCTACAAGTTAGTGTAGTGCGTCCTCCTCACAGTGTTCAACTAAAGCTACAAGTTAGTGTAGTGCGACCTCTGCACAGTGTTCAACTAAAGCTACAAGTTAGTGTAGTGCAACCTCTGCACAGTGTTCAGCTAAAGCTACAAGTTAGTGTAGTGCGACCTCTGCACAGTGTTCAGCTAAAGCTACCTGTAGAAGGTTGGTGGTGTTTTCCTTATCCTATCACTACCGCAGGCAGCTACATTATTTACATGTTGGTGTAGTGCGACCTCTGCACAGTGTTCAGCTAAAGCTACCTGTAGAAGGTTGGTGGTGTTTTCCTGATCCTAAAAACTACCGCAGGCAGCTACATTATTTACACGTTAGTGTAATGCGACCTCTGCACAGTGTTCAGCTAAAGCTACCTGTAGAAGGTTGGTGGTGTTCTCCTGATCCTATCACTACCGCAGGCAGCTACATTATTTACACGTTAGTGTAGTGCGACCTCTGCACAGTGTTCAGCTAAAGCTACAAGTTACTGTAGTGCACAGTATTCAGCTAAAGCTACAAGTTAGTGTAGTATGTCCTCTGAACAGTGTTCAGCTAAAGCTACAAGTTAGTGTAGTGCACAGTGTTCAGCTAAAGCTACAAGTTAGTGTAGTGCGTCCTCCTCACAGTGTTCAGCTAAAGCTACAAGTTAGTGTAGTGCGTCTTCTGAACAGTGTTCAGCTAAAGCTACAAGTTAGTGTAGTGCAACCTCTGCACAGTGTTCAGCTAAAGCTACAAGTTAGTGTAGTGCACAGTGTTCAGCTAAAGCTACAAGTTAGTGTAGTGCGACCTCTGCACAGTGTTCCGCTAAAGCTACCAGTAGAAGGTTGGTGGTGGTTTCCTGATCCTATCACTACCACAGGCAGCTACATTATTTACACGTTAGTGTAGTGCGACCTCTGCACAGTGTTCAGCTAAAGCTACCTGTAGAAGGTTGGTGTTTTCCTGATCCTATCGCTACCACAGGCAGCTACATTATTTACACGTTAGTGTAGTGCGACCTCTGCACAGTGTTCAGCTAAAGCTACCTGTAGAAGGTTGGTGGTGTTTTCCTGATCCTAATAACTACCGCAGGCAGCTACATTATTTACACGTTAGTGTAATGCGACCTCTACACAGTGTTCAGCTAAAGCTGCAAGTTAGTGTAGTGGGTCCTCTGAACAGTGTTCAGCTAAAGCTACAAGTTAGTGTAGTGCACAGTGTTCAGCTAAAGCTACATGTTAGTGTAGTGCGTCCTCCTCACAGTATTCAACTAAAGCTACAAGTTAGTGTAGTGCGACCTCTGCACAGTGTTCAGCTAAAGCTACAAGTTAGTGTAGTGCGTCCTCCTCACAGTGTTCAACTAAAGCTACAAGTTAGTGTAGTGCGACCTCTGCACAGTGTTCAACTAAAGCTACAAGTTAGTGTAGTGCAACCTCTGCACAGTGTTCAGCTAAAGCTACAAGTTAGTGTAGTGCGACCTCTGCACAGTGTTCAGCTAAAGCTACCTGTAGAAGGTTGGTGGTGTTTTCCTTATCCTATCACTACCGCAGGCAGCTACATTATTTACATGTTGGTGTAGTGCGACCTCTGCACAGTGTTCAGCTAAAGCTACCTGTAGAAGGTTGGTGGTGTTTTCCTGATCCTAAAAACTACCGCAGGCAGCTACATTATTTACACGTTAGTGTAATGCGACCTCTGCACAGTGTTCAGCTAAAGCTACCTGTAGAAGGTTGGTGGTGTTCTCCTGATCCTATCACTACCGCAGGCAGCTACATTATTTACACGTTAGTGTAGTGCGACCTCTGCACAGTGTTCAGCTAAAGCTACAAGTTACTGTAGTGCACAGTATTCAGCTAAAGCTACAAGTTAGTGTAGTATGTCCTCTGAACAGTGTTCAGCTAAAGCTACAAGTTAGTGTAGTGCACAGTGTTCAGCTAAAGCTACAAGTTAGTGTAGTGCGTCCTCCTCACAGTGTTCAGCTAAAGCTACAAGTTAGTGTAGTGCGTCTTCTGAACAGTGTTCAGCTAAAGCTACAAGTTAGTGTAGTGCAACCTCTGCACAGTGTTCAGCTAAAGCTACAAGTTAGTGTAGTGCACAGTGTTCAGCTAAAGCTACAAGTTAGTGTAGTGCGACCTCTGCACAGTGTTCCGCTAAAGCTACCAGTAGAAGGTTGGTGGTGGTTTCCTGATCCTATCACTACCACAGGCAGCTACATTATTTACACGTTAGTGTAGTGCGACCTCTGCACAGTGTTCAGCTAAAGCTACCTGTAGAAGGTTGGTGTTTTCCTGATCCTATCGCTACCACAGGCAGCTACATTATTTACACGTTAGTGTAGTGCGACCTCTGCACAGTGTTCAGCTAAAGCTACCTGTAGAAGGTTGGTGGTGTTTTCCTGATCCTAATAACTACCGCAGGCAGCTACATTATTTACACGTTAGTGTAATGCGACCTCTACACAGTGTTCAGCTAAAGCTGCAAGTTAGTGTAGTGGGTCCTCTGAACAGTGTTCAGCTAAAGCTACAAGTTAGTGTAGTGCACAGTGTTCAGCTAAAGCTACATGTTAGTGTAGTGCGTCCTCCTCACAGTATTCAACTAAAGCTACAAGTTAGTGTAGTGCGACCTCTGCACAGTGTTCAGCTAAAGCTACAAGTTAGTGTAATGCGTCCTCTGAACAGTGTTCAGCTAAAGCTACAAGTTAGTGTAGTGCACAGTGTTCAGCTAAAGCTACAAGTTAGTGTAGTGCGACCTCTGCACAGTGTTCAGCTAAAGCTACAAGTTAGTGTAGTGCGACCTCTGCACAGTGTTCAGCTAAAGCTACCTGTAGAAGGTTGGTGGTGTTTTCCTGATCCTAAAAACTACCGCAGGCAGCTACAATATTTACACGTTAGTGTAATGCGACCTCTGTACAGTGTTCAGCTAAAGCTGCCTGTAGAAGGTTGGTGGTGTTCTCCTGATCCTATCACTACCGCAGGCAGCTACATTATTTACACGTTAGTGTAGTGCGACCTCTGCACAGTGTTCAGCTAAAGCTACCTGTAGAAGGTTGGTGGTGTTTTCCTGATCCTATCACTACCGCAGGCAGCTTAATTATTTACACGTTAGTGTAGTGCGTCCTCAAAACAGTGTTCAGCTAAAGCTACCTGTAGAAGTTGATTTTGCTAGCTGCAGCATCAGTATATATATATCCCAGCTTAGTGCAGCTACATCTCACTGCAGGCCATTAGTATGTCTGGAAGGCCAACAAGGAGAGGCAGACAGTCACAAGCCAATAAAAGAGGGCAAGCAGGCTCTGTGTTTAGAGGCAACAGTACTGGTCGTGGACCCGGTGCATCCTCATCAGCACGTGGCCGTGGGACACGCTTGGCCTTTTTTTCGGCAGCTGGCCGTGTTGAGCCGCAATATGCAGAATACTTGGTCGAGTGGATGACCAAGCTGTCCTCATCCTCCTCATCCTCTCTCACCCATGCTCAGGGTACTTTGTCTGGCAAAGCAGCTGCCAATGTGGCCTTGGCTCAATGGCATCAGTGACTCCTTCCCTAGCCCCATCATGTCCTCCTGAGGAGTCCCTTGAACTGTTTGACCACAGTGTTGGGTACATGCTCCAGGAGGATGTCCAGCGTTTAGAAGGCTCTGATGATGATACTGAGCTAGATGAAGGCAATATCGTGAGCACGGACAGAGGGGGTGCCCAAGAAGGACAGCAATCTGGCAGTCTTGCCCCCCCTGCTGCAGCATACTGATAGGTTTGCTCCAGTGATGTGGGAGGGGATGATGAGGTCACTGACTCAAAGTGGGTGCCTGATAGGAGAGAGGAGGAGGAGATGGCACATCACCAAGGAGGCAGGATGCCCTCCAGGGGCTAGCCTAAGGGCAGCACACTGACTGCATTACACCGCAAAGCTCCGCATGTGCGGGGCGCTGCTGTCTCTGCACGTTATTCCAAAGTTCTTTGGTGTGGGCCTTTTTTGAGAAGAGTGCATCAGATCGCACCGCTGCTATTTGCAACATATGTCTCAAGCGTATCTCGCGTGCCCAAAACATCTCCCGCTTGGGCACCACATGCTTGACCAGGCATATGTTGACCTGCCATGCAGTTCGTTGGCAAGCGTACCTAAAAGACCCATACCAAAGAACAAAGAGGACCTCTCCTTCCTCCTCATCAGCTGAGATCTCCAACCCCACTATACCTTCAGTCCTCTCTGAGACCTGCACTGAGAGGAATGAAGGTGTAGAATTAGGTGTGTCACAGCCAAGTACTTGTGGGCAATCTGCTTTTGGTACACTGACGTCAGATTGTACCAGGCAAATTTCCCTGCCCCAGCTGCTGCACCGCCAAAAGAAGTTTGATCCCAGCAATCCACATGCCCAGCGGTTGAATGCTAGCTTGGCAAAATTGCTAGCACTTCAACTGCTGCCTTTTCAGTTGGTAGACTCTGCCCCCTTCCCTGAATTTGTGGAATGTGCGGTTCCTCAGTGGCAGGTAACCAAACGCCACTTTTTCTCACGGAAGGCAATTCCAGCTCTCTACCGGCATGTGGAAGACAATGTCCATGCCTCGCTGGACAGGGCGGTCAGCGGTAAGGTGCATATTACCGTTGACTCGTGGTCCAGCAGGCATGGACAGGGATGTTACCTAAGTTTCACGGCACATTGGGTTACTCTGCTGGCAGCTGGGAAGGATGCAGGACAAGGTGCAGTAGTGTTGGAGGTTGTTCCACCACCATGCCTCCAAACTGCCACTACTAATGATTCTGACACACCTCTCTCCTCCACCCCCTCCTCTTCTTCTTCCTCCATGGCCTCTTCCTGTGCTTTGTCCTCAGAACCAGCGGTGCTCCGTAGGCGTTCAAGGGGCTATGCAAGTATGCAGGCCAAAAGATGCCATGCGGTGCTTGAGCTGGTGTGCTTGGGGGACAGGAGCCACACTGGGGCAGAGATTCTGTCAGCTCTGCAGGAGCAGGTTCAGAGGTGGTTAATGCCACGCCAGCTTAAGGCAGGTATAGTGGTTTGCGACAATGGCACCAACCTCCTCTCCACCCTCTGACAGGGACAACTGACCCATGTGCCCTGTTTGGCTCACGTCCTTAACTTAGTGGTGCAGCGGTTCTTGGGCAGGTACCCGGGCTTACAGGATGTCCTGAGGCAGGCCAGGAAAGTCTGTGTGCATTTCCGCAGGTCATATAATGCCAGCGCTCGGCTGGCTGACCTCCAAAAGGAATTTAACCTGCCCAAGAACCGCCTATTCTGTGACATGCCCACCAGGTGGAACTCAACGTTGGCCATGCTGCAGCAGCTGCACACGCAGCAGAGGGCCATCAATGAGTACCTGTGCGACTATGGCACCAGGACAGGGGAGCTTGTTTTTTTTTTCCCCACGTCAGTGGGCCATGATCAGAGATGCATGCACTGTCCTGTCATCATTTGAGGAGGCCACGAGGATGGTGAGCAGTGACAGTGCATGCATCAGTGACACTGTCCCCCTTGTCCACCTGTTGGAGCACACGCTGCTTAGAATAATGGACAGGGCACTTGAGGCAGAACAGAGGCGGGAAGAGGAGGACTTCCTTAGCTCTCAAGGCCCCTTTTATCCAGACAGTGTTCCTGCGTGCCCGCCGATCACACAGGAAGAGGATGAGGAGGAGGCGGAGGAGGAGGAAAAGGAGGATTGTGTCAGCATGGAGGTGGAGCTTGGCACTCAGCATCAGTCTTTAAGGGATCATTTACAGTCCCAAGAAACCCATGGACTTGTACATGGCTGGGAGGAGCTGGCTGCAGATCATGTCGTCCTTAGTGACCCAGAGGACTCCGGACCGAATGCCTCAGCAAACCTACGCTGCATGGCCTCCCTGATCCTGCAAAGCCTGCGGAAGGATCCTCGTATTCGTGGTATCAAGGAGAGGGATCAATACTGGCTGGTAACACTCCTTGATCCACTTTACAAAGGTAAGGTTGCGGACCTTATCTTGCCGTCGCAGAGGGAGCAGAGGATGAAACATCTTCGGGAGGCCTTGCAGAAAGGTCTGTGCAACACGTTCCCAGAGACTGGGAGGTTACAAACTCCTGTTTCTGGACAACGTGTTGCTGAGGCTTCGGTCAGTCAAAGAAGGAGCGATGGAGAAGGTGGCCGTCTGACCGATGCGTTCAGATAATTTTTTAGTCCGCAGCCCCAAGGTATGATCGGTTCCAGCAACCATCGCCAGCGTCTGTTTTACATGGTGCAGGAATACCTAGGGGCAAGATCTGACTTGGACACCTTTCCCACCGAAAATCCTCTGGGTTACTGGGTCTTGAGGATGGATCACTGGCCAGAGCTTGCACAGTATGCAATTGAGCTACTGGCCTGTCCTGCATCCAGCGTTCTTTCAGAACGCACATTCAGTGCTGCTGGAGGTTTTGTAACCGATCACAGGGTGCGCCTGTCCACCGACTCGGTCAATCGACTGACCTTCATAAAAATGAATCAGTCTTGGATCACCAGCAGCTACCAAGCACCTGATGCTGATGTAACCGAATAATTTTTTTTGAAATGTCAGATCCCTTCAAAGACTGCCTATGCTGATGCTGAGTGACTATCCTGTTATGCTGAGTGACTATCCTCTTTCTCCTCAATGATCATGCTGATAGCTTGTAAGAATATTTTTGGTTCTGGGTGCCGCCACCAGTGGCTAAGGCCCAATTTTTCAGCCCCTGTTTAACAGGGGCGTGTAATTACAATTTTTGATGCAATACTTTGCAGCAGGGCTTGTTCCTGCACTCCAACTAGAGTATCTGTGAGGGGTTGCAGTGTTGTGGCACCAGCACCAGTGCCTAAGGCCCATTTTTTCCACCCCTGTTTAACAGCGGCATGTAATTGCAATTTTTGATGCAATATTTTACAGGAGGGCTCATTCCTGCGCTCCAACTAAAGTATCTGTAAAGGGGTTGCAGTGTTGTGGCAACACCACTGCCTAAGGCCCAATTTTTCTGCCCCTTTTCAACAGGTACATGTAATTACAATTCTTGATCTAATATTTCACAGCAGGGCCCGTTCCAGCTCCCACCAAGAGTAACTGTGAGGTCTTACAGTGTTGTGGCAACAACACCACCACCACCGAAGGCCCAATTTTTCTGCCCCTGTTCAACAGGTGCATGTAATTACAATTCTTGATCTAATATTTCACAGCAGGGCCCGTTTTTGCGCCCACCAAGAGTAACTGTGAGGACTTAGTGTTGTGGCCCCAGCACCACCATCACCAAACGCCCAATTTTTCTGACCCTGTTCAACAGGGGCATGTAATTACAATTCTTCATCTAATATTTCACAGCAGAGCCCGTTCCTGCACCCACCAAGAGTAACTTTGAGGGCTTACAGTGTTGTGGCAACACCAACACCTAAGGCTGCAATCTCTGCAGAGTATATAGGGCAGGCCCCTACTTTCAAACATCCAACTTACAAACGACTCCTACTTGCAAACGGAAGGAGACAACAGGAAGTGAGATGAAATCTACCCCTAGGAAGGGAAATTCTCTCCTGTAATGCCGCGTACACACGGTCGGACTTTTTGGCTACAAAAGTCCGACAGCCTGTCCGACGGACTTTCGACGGACTTTCGATGGACTTTTGGCGGACTTTTGGCGGACTTGCGGCAGACTTTCTAACGAACGGACTTGCCTACATACGATCACACAAAAGTCCGATGGATTCGTACATGATGATGTACACCGGACTAAAATAAGGAAGTTGATAGCCAGTAGCCAATAGCTGCCCTAGCGTGGGTTTTTGTCCGTCGGACTAGCATACAGACGAGCGGATTTCTGGGTCCGGCGTAGTTACGACGTAAAGATTTGAAGCATGTTTCAAATCTAAAGTCCGTCAGATTTGCGGCTGGAAAAGTCCACTGAAAGTCCGGGGAAGCCCACACACGATCGGATTGTCAGCCAGCTTTAGTCCGTCGGCGTCCGTCGGACTTTTGTAGACGAAAAGTCTGACCGTGTGTACGCGACATAACAGTTAATATGGGAAAAACGTGTCTCCTCTCCACTGATACTTTAACACCAATCCTTGTTTCACTAAAAACCCCAAGTTGTCAAAAAACATTTGTCATTGGGACAGAAAGTGAGGTAAAATCTTCTGAAGAGGTGCACAGACAGCAAAACAAATGTCACAGGGGTGATAACCCTACCCCATGTTTTCCAAAAAGCTTAAAAATAGATTTTTTGGTTGGAGCTAAACACGTTAAAAATGTACCAGTTCAAAATTACAAACAGATTCTACTTAACAACAAACCTACAGTCCCTGTCTTGTTTGCACCGCCTGTATACTGCTGTTCAGAGGGCCTGGGGCCCCACGCCTTTCCTTTTTTTAATTTGGGTGCGGGGTTCCCCTTAATATCCATACAAGACCCATAGGGCCTGGTAATGGACTGGGGGGGGGGGGGGTACCCATGCCGTTTGTCTCACTGATTTTCATCCATATTACCGGGACCGGACATTACATTAAAGCCGTAAGCAGTTTTAAATGACTTTTATTACTTTAAAAATGTAATTTTGTGCAGGGACTGTTCTAAGCAGGGGAAACACACGCCACTTTACAAGCATACTATAGACACCCCCCAGGTACGATATTTAAAGGAATATTTCACTTTTTTTTCACTTTAAGCATCATTAAAATCACTGCTCCCGAAAAAACGGGATGTTTTTTAAAACTTTTTTTTGCATTGATACATGTCCCCTGGGGCAGGACCTGGGTACCCAAACCATTTTTAGGACAATACCATGCAAATTAGCCTTTAAAATCAGCACTTTTGATTTTGAACGTTCGAGTCCCATAGACTTCAATGGGGTTCTAACGTTCGTGCAAATTTTCGGTCCGTTCGCAGGTTCTGGTGTGAACCGAACCAGGGGGGGTGTTCGGCTCATTGCTAATTGGTTGTTATACATGGACTGTCACCATTGCCATATATAATCACTTCAACTACACTGGAATTCTTCTACTTTGGACTTTTGTATATATATGACTTGAACTTTTTCTTTTCAATTATTTCACATTTTTATACTATATTGGCTTATAGGATATAAGTTTCTGTGAGAAGATCACTGCCAATTCACATATTGCCTTTTAAGCACTGCACTTTTTGTATATAACATTACTTGAATGTAATGCATGGCAAACTAGGACTGTATCATATGCACTAAACTGCAGTGTAGATGCAGGGCTGGTGCTACCACTAGGCAAACTAGGCAGCCGCCTAGGGCGCACTGCTGCCTAGGGCGCCCAGCCACTGGTGTTCCTACTCTCTTCTCTCTGCAGCAAGTCTTAGCATTAGCAGCCGGCTGCCGCTCCATTCACACATAGTGTCAGAGGCGCAGCGACAGCGGAGGACTGTGTCTGTGTCCCGACTTCCGAATGAATGGAAGCAAGCAAACATTCATTAATGGCCACTGGTAGGCTGCATTGATGGGTAATGGTAGGCTGCATTTGATGGGCACTGGTGAGGCTGCATTTGATGGGCACTGGAGAGACTGCATTTGATGGGTGCTGGTGAGGCTGCATTTGATGGGCGCTGGTGAGGCTGCATTTAATGGGCACTGGAGAGGCTGCATTTAATGGGCACTGGAGAGGCTGCATTTGATGGGCGCTGGTGAGGCTGCATTTGATGGGCACTGGAGAGGCTGCATTTGATGGGCGCTGGAGAGGCTGCACCCTCTCTGTTTGTCCTGTTTACCATTATCACTGAAAGTGAAACTAAAAGAAAATCCCAAATTTTGTTCTGTCCCCAGAAAGGTAATAGAAGGGATGAGGACGCTAGCTCTGGGGACCCTGATGACAACCAGAGATTCCCTCAATTTTGAAAGATTGCCTTTCACTTTCTGTTTAGGCTATGGGAAAGGAAGTGAAGGGAAATGTCCCCAATGGAACACATGGCAAAAAAAAAAAAATGTCTGGAGTTATAACCCTCCCTTACTCAATCCAAAATGAAAAAAAAAAAGTTTGCTTTTAGTTTTACTTTATGTGTAAATGATCTTTAATGAACACATTAAGCAAATACATGATTATATTTGTTACCAAATGCATTATGAAATAAAATACATTTTCTGAAATAATTTTTTATATTTGTCGTTTAGAAAAATGACCCAGAATTTAAAGTTGGCCTCTTTACAGAATATGGTAAATGGATGGATGGTTGGGAGACAAGAAGGAAGAGAATTCCAGGTAAGAAGTATATATATTCCTGGCTCTGCCTTTTCACTATTACAATTTATAAACCTGATGGGAGAAGAAGTAAGGCCCCATCATTACGTAGACCCTTCCTATTCCTTCTGGGCTTAACTATATTGGAAACCCGCAATCCTTAATTGTTTCTGGAAGACAGCCACGGCCTACTCAGAGCCTAGGCTATAATTTTATCCTCTGGACAAAATCCTTGTCAATTCTGGCTGCAACTGAGTGGTAAAAGTACTGCCTCTATGTAGAATTACAGCCTAAAACCTCCACCATGCCCCACCTTGCCTGCCTACAGACACTCATCCTTGTACCTCTCTGCAGGCTGTCTGCAAACAAACTGCCTTCTGTTCCTGCAAAATATTCCAAGTTTGGACTTATTGATCCAAAGCTCTTGCTGACATTTTTCTGTACACCAGTTCTTGTGTTTTTGTGCATAAACAAATCACTTGGTCTTATTTCCATGTTAAAGTTATGGCTTTTTAGTTGAAAGCCTTACACAAAGGCCACTTCTGACCTGACTTCTCTGGACTGAAGATTAGCTTACCAGGGTCTTATTGGTTTCTGCCAAGTCTAAGCTGTTGGTGGACATCTTTAGAATGTGAAGAGGAGTCAGCCTGGTGTTTCTTTCATCTGCTGTCCTATTTTGCTTTAGCCAACAACTGCATTTTTCCATCCTCAGTGTTGCCAGTTTCTTTGTGCTTCTGCAGAAGAGCTTGGACAGCATATCTGAAAACATCTGTCTTCCTTGAAATGTCTGCCTGTAAGATATCTTGTTGCTATGCTAATGATTGCCATTGTGTAAGATGTTGTAGGCCATTGATGGCAACCTTAAAGAGGTGGAGATCTACCTGAACAACATGGGAAAAGTCTAAGATCACCGGGCACAGTGTTGCCCAGTGTTGCCTCCTTACACCTGATTTAAACCTGTAATTGCCGTACTACCGTGTCACAATTGCGTGCATTGCACAGCAATCATAAGTTTAATACAGGCAGTGAGGAGCCAACATATCACCTCCTCACCACCTGTCAAACACACTCGGATCATTTTTCAGAGGAGTAGCAGTGCCTGCTGCACTTGTGAATGAGCCCTTAGTTGCATTCAGCATCGGCACCCTTAGGGCTCGTTCACACAAAGTTGGGTGGTGGTAAAACCCTGCGGTTGATTTGCCACAGCAGTAATTAAGCCCCCTGTTGCTTTTGGTGAGTGCTACCGCCTGCCAAACACGACCCATTTAAGTAAATGGGACCACTCTGCAAGTGCCCCGCAACTGCATGCTTCTGTGGGGTCCAAGGGGTTAAAGCAGGTGGTGAGAAAGCAACTGTACTGCACAATGTTGCAGGGCATTTTCAGAGCAGCCTCATTTACTTGAATAGGTCATGCTTGGCAGGTTCTACACCCACCAACCATGACAGGGTGTATAACTTTTGCTGGGGCTGCGACATGTGTACATACCTGGCCAATGCAGCTAAAGCAGGGCGGTTGGGGCAGGGGTGGTAAAGACACATCTTAACCATGGGGTTTTACCACCCGAACTACAAATGTAAATTAACCTTTACTGTTCTGAGCCCCCTATAAGGCTATATTTACACTTATGTGCTATGGTTTACCTGCACCACGGGTGCAGAGCAGGGCTTCTGCCACCAACCTGGGTTAGCTGCGCTTTGCCGTAGACGGCTATTATTATATGCTGCAGGTGTGGTGCACTTTCTGAAAGTGCACCAAAACTCCTGAATTCAGAAAGTGCACCACACCCACAGGATATAATTGAAGTCTGTGGCTAAGTGTAGCAAACCTGCAGGAAAGCTACAGGTACACAGCACTGCACCCGCGGTGTGGGTAAACTGCACCACATCAGTGTGAAAGTAGCCTTATATTATTATGCCCAGTGTATTGCTTCACATTGACCTGAAGATCTCTTCTTTCTGTCTGCTGGCACCACTTTGGAGGCTGCTAGTAGGAATGAGAGATGGAGTACAGTTGGTATCACTCAGCATGGGACAGGGGCCAGCACTACAGAGGAGGCATCGGCTTATGCGGCTCTTGCTCCCTACTCCAGCTCCAACTTTACAAGTAGTCCCTCTGTATTGCACTCTGTTTGATGGTTTGGAATGGCAGGTCAGCAAGCCCAGACTGCGATCTACCAGTCACCTGGCCTCAATCTACAGGTAGATCACGATCTACTGGTTGCTCACCCCTGTTTTAGATGAGTCGAAAAACTCTTGTCTATCTTTAAGTCGTTAGTTATTCCCATCATTAGTGTGCCAGCTGCCACACATGATTTTCATATCGCAATTGAAAGTGCCTGATCCATGCTGGATTTTTAAAAGAAAAACAAACTAAATAATGGCACAATCGTATATGCCATTTTTTGTTTTTCAATTGATGGCTGGTCTTACATTTAACTGTCTTCAGTGGCCTTAGCTTGCTAGTAGAGCATGTTTTTTTCCTCACCCAGTTTCAATCCTCCTACACATCTGATTGATTGTATTTTGACCTATATGTTATCTTATTATTACCACCGTTTTGGTATAACAGTACAGTACTGTAGTTTTTGAAGCAAAAAACATATTTCCTTTTGAAGGTTTTGAGATGTGTCTTGCATTATCCTTTAAATTCTTGTAACATCCTTTTATTGTAATTGTCACATTTACAAAGCATGGCTTAAAACTTAAACACTGTGCACTCTGCCCCCAAAATAATGTGCAAACTAGGGAATAGTTTGAACTATTTGAGCATAACACTAGACCTTGCTTATAGATCACAGTATCAAGTGGAACAACTAAAAACATAATAAACTGCATTTCTTCTGTTAGGTCATGATTGGTGTATTATTGAACTGGGTGTTCCAGGGATAATTTATGGATTTCATGTGAACACACGATTCTTCACTGGAAACTACGCTCCTCGAATTTCTGTCCAAGCTGCATGCTTAGAGCCAGGTAAATTATATTTCTCATAAAATGGACAGATCTATTTATCAGGTGTTTTTTTCATTGATATGGGGATGAAACATGTAAGAATGTGTCAGGGTTAACTAGCCTGTAGAAATGGTTACCTAGTTACAGCCCAGAAAAATAACTTGTCCCAGTCAAGGTCGGATACCCACAGTTTTCATGTCAAGCTACAAGTCCATGCATAATGCATTCCTAATGTAATTTTACAATGGTTAATTGGGATGCAGCAGCTGCACGGACACAGCCGCTGCTCCTAATTTGACAGTTATGAGTATGAGTGCGGGTGATGGTCCCTGAATTCAGACACTGTACATTTGGGGACCCATGTCAACATGAGAGCAGTAGCTGTGTCTGTGCAGCCACTGGGTCCCAATTGACATGAATGGGATGGCAAGCACTGGGATGCACGGAATACCTTTGCATCCTCAATGTAGGCAAACACAGCCCTCATGTGCTTAAGTACGCCCATATGAACAATGCCTAATAGTCAAATATTCATGCTTGCAACAGATTATCATGTATGAAAGCATTGTAACTGGCTCATAATTAAAGGAAAGAATACTTTTTTTAAAATTTATTTTTCACTGACATAAGGGGCATCCTTAATTAGCCTACATGTTGTGCTTATGGTCTATAGGTTTCTGCACATATGGCAACTATGTACTATGATTATAAAATGAAATACAAATAGTTAAATTTATAAAAGGCTTATCAGAATCTTTCTCTGTTGTCAGAAAAAAGAGCATTGCCATCACGTGGGGACAGAACTGGATCTGCTGCCTCAGAGGAAGACTATCAAGTTGCAGAAAAGGTAGGGGGAAAAGATACAGACAGTACATGTATATTAAAGTGCATAAATATTCAGTTTAGGGCAAATGGCAGAGTAACATCTCACAAGCCCATGGGCTAAGAAAATGTACCACATTTTAAGTCCTGCCCATTATTACTTTCTAGACTATAAACCATGCCATGTTGTGCTGATTAAAAGGAAACAATAATGGTTTTGGACAATCTTTTTTTCATTAGTTACTTTAGTTTTTTATGGCTCTGTTCACACATGCTGTGGCCACGGTTCACAGCATGGGGTCCGGGGCGTCCCTGTTCACCGATTTATGTGCAAATCCGCTCCGAATTTGTGCCTGAATTTGCCCCTGAATCGCACCAGATTAATGCAGACCATGGCCACCCAGGAGCTGTGTGAACCAGCTCCATTGAGAGCTGGTCACTCTCTTCTGTCATGGGAATTGGATGTGGAGAAACCTACATCCAATTTGCATATGTGTGAACGAAGCCTAAATATTTTCAAAAACTGTGATATTACTATTTTTAAATAAATTATTGATAGATAGAGTGCCTTGAAAAAGTATTCCTACCCCTTGAAGTTTTCCAGATTTTGTCATGTTACAACCAAAAACATAAATGTATTTTTATTGGGATTTTATGTGATAGACCAAAACAAAGTGGCACATAAGTGTGAAGTGGAAGGAAAATGATAAATGGTTTACACCATTTTTTACAAATAAATATGTGAAAATTGTGGGGTGCATTTGTATAACCCCCCCCCCCCTTAGTCAGTACTTTGTAGGACCACCTTTTGCTGTAATTACAGCTGCAAGTCTTTTTGGGGATGTCTCTACCAGCTTTGCACATCTAAAAAGTGAAATTTTGCCCATTCTACTTTGCAAAATAGCTCAAGCTCTGTCAGATTGGATGGAGAGCATCTGTGAACAGCAATTTTCAAGTCTTGCCACAGATTCTTATATGGATTTAGGTCTGGACTTTGACTGGGCCATTCTAACACATGAATATGCTTTGATCTAAACCAGGGGTAGGCAAACTCAGCCCTCCAGCTGTTTTGAAACTACAAAACCCATGAGACATTGCAAGACCCTGACAATCACAGGCATGACCCCTAGAGGCAGAGGCATGATGGGATTTGTAGTTTCACCACAGCTGGAGTGCCGAGGTTGCCTACCCCTGATCTAAACCATTCCATTGTAGCTTTGTTTAAGGTCTTTGTCCTGCTGGAAGGTGAACCTCCACCCCAGTCTCAAGTTTTGCCTTGTGTTTGGCTCCATCTTCCCATCAACTATGAGCAGCTTCCCTGTCCCTGCTGAAGAAAAGCAAACCCACATCCCCTCTTTCAACAATGGCTTTCTTCTTGCCAATCTTCCATAATGGCCATATTTGGGGAGTGCACAACAAATAGTTGTCCTATGGACAGATTCTCCCACCTGAGCTCTGCAACTACTCAAGAGTTATCATGGGCCCCTTGGCTGCTTCTCTGATGAATGCTCTCCTTGCCTGGCCTGTAAGTTTAGGTGGGTGGCCACATCTTGGTAGGTTTGCAGTTGTGCCATACTCTTTCCGTTTTCAGATGATGGATTGAACAGTGCTCTGTGAGATGTTCAAAGCTTGGGATTTTTTTTACAACTTAACCCTAATCTATCTGGTATGTTCCTTAGTCTTTATGATGCTGTTTGTTCACTAAGATTCTCTAACAAACCTCTGAGGGATTCACAGAACAGCTGTATTTATACTGAGATTAAATTACACACAGGTGGACTCTATTTACGAATTAGGTGATTCTGGTTGGTTGGTTCCACTAGATTATTTTTTTTTGTTTCATAAAGATTTTATTACAATTTTCAAGAAACATACAACGTAATGCAATAAATTGGGATACAGGTTCCATTGGTAGTAATCCAAACAGTAGTTTCAGATTGAGAACACAGAAAACATCTACAGTCAGTCCAAAGTTCCACGTCCACTATAGCGTAGGGCTCAGATAATGAAGAAGAGAAAAAAGCAGCAAGAATAGGAGGGAGAGGTGAAGGGAAGGGGGTGTGTACAAAGAAAAAGGGGGAGAGGGGGTGGAATCCCACCTGCTACCCCCTCCATCTACTGTTTGCCAGCTACATCCACAGGATCCCCCGGAATCCTGGGATGGACCATCCAAGATCATACTGTGTCTTAATAATAGGTTACATGTTGTGTCGCAACAATTCCTGATATAACTGGGAATTTTTATATGTAATCCACGCCTCCCAAGTAGCTGAGAAGCTTGAGATTTTGTCTTGTGAAGTGAATATCAGCTCCTCCATTGTTGCTATGCGGTCAATACGTAGTGCCCATTCTTTTATTGAAGGCGACTATGTGGATCTCCAATGTACCGGTATACAAAGCCTAGCGGTGTTTATCAAATGCATAGCTATCGATTTGAAGTGGTTCCACTAGATTTTAGTTAGGGGTATCAGAGTAAAGGGGGCTGAATACAAATGCACGCCACACTTTTCAGATATTTATTTGTAAAACATTTTGAAAGCCATTTATCATTTTCTTTCCATTTCACAATTATGTGCCACTTTTGTGTTGGTCTATCACATAAAATTCCAATAAAATACATTTACGTTTTTGGTTGTAACATGACAAAATGTGGAAAATGTCAAGGGGTATGAATACTTTTTCAAGGCACTGTGGATAGATAGATAGACAGACTAATATTTAATTAATGCCAAAGGATTCCTAAAGCACTATGGGTTAGCTGAAATGTCTGCATGCCTCAAGAGCAGGCTTTGTTTAATTGAAACCTTGGACTGAACCATCAGGTTGGGGATGAATTAATGGCCGTGACTTATGTAAATCTATGTGTAAATTGCAGCTTTCACTGTTGATTGCTATAAGTAACAGCCTATTTTTTGTTTAACACTCTGTAAGAACATGTAAAAAGTAGCTGAGCTGGCTAAAACAAAACCAAATATTAATATACATTGTTTCACATTTTTTTTAAATATTTTGAAAATGTGGATTTTTTTTTAACCACACCATAATAAATAAATATGAACACAGCCACTATACAATTAAAATAAGATAAGTGTGAAAATTTGTCTCCTCAATTAAAGTGTACAAAGATATACATGAGTAGAGAATGCCACAGAAAATAAATATTTTTCCTAAGGAGGACACCTATACAGAATAGAGAGTAAATATTAAACATGCGCCCCTAATTACAATGTTGCATTAAATAATGTGTTCAATTATATTCTTGTAAAATATTAACTAAATTAAATTAATAGCATGCATACTTCTTTTTGCAACCAGTTCAAAAGACCAGTGAATGCGTTTTTATTGTATGAATCACAAAATAGTTAGTAAAGTATGTAACACATACCACCTAAAAACATAGCAAGCTACAAATGCATTCCAATACATTTACATAGCAAGCATAGTTTGGCAAAAAACAGTTTATATATATATATATATATATATATATATATATATATATATATATATATATATATATATATAGTATCTCACAAAAGTAAGTACACCACTCACATTTTTTAAAATATTTTATCTTTTTTCTTTTTTTTATCTTTTCATGCGACAAAACTGAAGAAATGACTTTTGTTTCTCTTTCTGTTGGGGTACCCCAAGGCTCTGTCCTTGGGCCTCTCCTTTTCTCACTCTATACCTCTTCCCTGGGCCAGTTGATAACCTCCCATGGCTTCCAATACCACCTATATGCCGATGACACACAGATCTATGTCTCCACTCCTCAACTCACCCCCACTATCTCTTCACGGATCTCAAACTTGCTGAATGACATATCGGTATGGATGTCACACCACTTCCTCAAACTTAATCTTTCTAAAACTGAGCTTGTTATATTTCCTCCTTCACGGTCCCCCCTCCTGTGACTTCACCAACACAACCATTGGTCCCTCCACACATGCCAGGGTCCTGGGTGTAATCCTTGACTCTGACCTCTCCTTCAGCCCCCATATCCAATCACTGGCTAAATCCTGCCGCCTTAACCTCCGCAACATCTCCAGAATTTGACCCTTCCTTACTAATGACACCACAAAGCAACTTATTCACTCCTTGATTATTTCCCGCCTCGACTACTGCAACTCTCTCCTTAATGGCCTACCCTTAAGCAGGCTATCCCCCCTTCAGTCTATTATGCATGCTGCTGCTAGACTAATACACCTCACTAATCGATCCGTGACTGCTGCTTCTCTCTGCCAATCCCTTCACTGACTTCCCCTACCCCACCGTGTAAAATTCAAAATGCTAACTATAACATACAAGGCCATTCACAACATCACCCCCATCTACATCACCAACCTCATCTGCAGATATCGCCCAAATCGCCCCCTCCGCTCCTCCCAGGACCTCCTGCTCTCTAGCTCCCTTGTTGCCTCCTCCCATGCTCGCCTTCAGGACTTCTCCAGAGCCTCTCCCATCCTCTGGAATTCCCTGCCCCAGTATGTCCAATCAGCCCCTACCCTGTCCACCTTTAGAAGATCCCTGAAAACTCATTTATTCAGGGAAGCCTATCCCACACTCACATAACTGTCCCTGAGCCACCCCCATCAAATCATTCTTTGCAGCTATTACCTTTTGTACCACCACCCCCTCCCTTTAGAATGTAAGCTCTACGAGCAGGGCCCTCTTGTACCTTTTGTATTGAACTGTACTGTAATTGTGTTGTCCCCCTTATACATTGTATGGAGTTCACTAGAGCTTCACAGGTTGCCACTGGAGTCCTCTTCCACTCCTCCATGATGACATCATGGAGCTGGTTGATTGTTGGAGACCTTGCGCTCCTCCACCTTCCATTTGAGGATGCCCCACAGATGCTCAATAGGGTTTAGCTCTGGAGACCTGCTTGGCCAGTCCATCACCTTTACCCTCAGCTTCTTTAGCAAGGCAGTGGTTGTCTTGGAGGTGTAATTAGGGTCATTGTCATGTTGGAATACTGCCCTGAGGCCCAGTCTCTGAAGGGAGGGGATCATGCTCCGCTTCAGTATGTCACAGTACATGTTGGCATTCATGGTTCTCTCAATGAACTGTAGTTCCCCAGTGATGGCAGCACTCATGCAGCCCCAGACCATGACACACCCACCACCATGCTTGACTGTAGGCAAGACACACTTGTCTCGCTTGTCTTTATACTCCTCACCTGGTTGCCACCACACGCACTTGACACCATCTGAGCCAAATAAGTTTATCTTGGTCTCATCAGACCACAGGACATGGTTCCAGTAATCCATTTCCTTAGTCTGCTTGTCTTCAGCAAACTATTTGCAAGCTTTCTTGTGCATAATCTTTAGAAGAGGCTTCCTTCTGGGATGACATCCATGCAGACCAATTTGATGCAGTGTGCGGTGTATGGTCTGAGCACTGACATGCTGACCCCCACCCCTTCAACCTCTGCAGCAATGCTGGCAGCACTCATACATCTATTTCCAAAAGACAACCTCTGGATATGACGCTGAGCACATGCACACAATTTCTTTGGTCGACCATGGCGAGGCCTGTTCTGAGTGGAACCTGTCCTGTTAAACCTCTGTATGATCTTGACCACCATGCTACAGCTCATTTTCAGGGTCTTTGCAATCTTATAGCCTAGGCCATCTTTATGTAGAGCAGCAATTCTTTTTTTCAGATCCACAGAGAGTTCTTTGCTGTGAGGTGCCATGAACTTCCAGTGACCAGTATGGGTGAGTGAGAGCTCCCCATTCACACCTGAAACCTTGTAACATTAACGAGTCACCAGGGAGGGAAAATGCTAATTGTGCCCAATTTGGACATTTTCACTTAGGGGTGTACTCACTTTTGTTGCCAGCGGTTTTGACATTAATGGCTGTGTGTTGAGTTATTTTGAGGGGACAGCAAATTTACACTGTTATACAAGCTGTACACTCACTACTTTACATTATAGCAAAGTGTCATTTCTTCATTGTTGTCACATGAAAAGATATAATAAAATATTTACAAAAATGTGAGGGGTGTACTCACTTTTGTGAGATACTGTATGTATATTTATATAGTCATATGGTTTTTAATCAGAAAATCCTTATCAAAGTTACCAAATCCCAATTTGTTGAGATAAATCAATAAACAGGGTGTTTACAAATAGAAACACAATCAATTGACAAATGAACCAGATAACAAATGATACAGAAGGTATGGATCATGCCACGTAAATCATATGGGAGTAAAGAGAATTTCTGTCACGTGTAATTTAATGCCTTTAATACCAAAACCTTTTTTTTTTTCTTTACTTTATAAAAAATTGAAAAAAACAGAACAATGTCCTCCACATTCAGGACATTTATAATTTACTATACAGAGTTGAAATTATATGTCAGTGTACGCACTCAGATTTACACAGGTCAAACTGATACAATATGCAATTTTAATTGTATATTAGGCCAAGATAGGGTTTGAAACTGTATCAGGTTTTGCTGCTATTTGGGGCTAAATTAGAGAGATTTTCTCTGACTTTCTGTTCTGCTGACAACGGATTGTCAGATGGAAAGTGAGGGGAAATCTGCAACAGCAAAACAGACACAAATAGACATACATTCCTCTTTGCTTTGTATGGCAGTATATGGCCCGCGTTCCGGTTTCAAACGGTCCCACTGGTAATTTGGCTATATATATATTTTGTGGCCCCCAATGAATACCAAGAGCCGTGGGGGCCACAAAAGATATATACCCATATTTATGTATATATATGTGCCTCGGAGGGGACAGGAAAGGGTCGGGACAAGTGCTGTCAAAATATATACAGTGAGAATTTCCTGTTTACACGGCGGCCTCTGTAATAGGAAGTCCTGTCTCCTGGGCTGCCATTGGAGACTGTTCTGTTTTTCATAGGAGGCGGTACTTTGTATTAAAAAGGCTGCAGAGAAAACAGGAGATTCTCCTGTATGTAATCTGTTGCCGCTCTTCCTGCCCCCTCCCTATCCCCTCCGAGGCTGCAGATGGGCATCGATTGGGCTGCACTGATGGCAATGGTAAGGCTGCATTCATGCAATGGTGAGGTTGCATTCATGTCACATGTGAGGCTGCATTCACGCAACAGTGAGTCTGAATTCATGTCATATGTGAGGCTGCATTCATGCAATGGTGAGGCTGCATTCATGTCACATGTGAGGCTGCATTCATGCAACGGTGAGGCTGCATTCGAGTCACATGCAAGGCTGCATTCATGAAATGGTGAGGCTGCATTCATGTCATATGTGAGGCTGCATTCATGCAACTGTTAAGCTGCATTCATGTCACATGTGAGGCTGCATTCATGCAATGGTGAGGCTGCATTCATGTCACATGTGAGGCTGCATTCATGCAACGGTGAGGCTGCATTTGAGGCTGCATTCATGTCAATGGTGAGGCTACATTCATGGCAATGGTGAGGCTGCAGTTGGGCACTGATTAGGCTGCATTGATGGGCACTGACCCTTGTTTTGCTTCACAGTTCTTTATTTAAAATGTAACTTTTTTCCTGAAACTTCCAACTTCCCTCTTAAAGTGAAGGTGTGTGTTATACGACGATAAATACGGTATATCCAAATAATACGCTCCAAGGTCATCCTTAGTCTTGAGCGGCAGTCAGGGATTTGTTGGGGGCAAGAAAAGATAGATATATAAATAACACGCCCAAGCTCATCTCTTCACCACACACATCCACAAAGGCAAGAGAATTCTTGTTGGGCAGTGTATTAGTGCTCAGACGAACACACTAATGCCGCGTACACATGAGCGGACTTTTGATCGGACTGAACACCGAAGGACTTTTCGACGGAGTTCCGATGGAGTTCTGACTTAACAGACTTGCCTACACACGATCACACCAAAGTCCGATCCTTTCGAACATGATGACGTACAGCCGGACTAGAATAAGGAAGTTCATAGCCAGTAGCCAATAGCTGCCCTTGTGTCGTTTTTGGTTTGTCGGACCAGCATACAGACGAGCAGATTTTTCGATAGGAATCAAGTCCGCCGGAAAGATTTGAAACTTGTTCTATTTCTAAGGTCCGTCAGATTTTTAGACAGAAAAGGTCGGATGAAGCCCACAAGCGATCGAATTGTCCGACAGATTTGTTCCGTCAGTCCTTTGATGACGAAAAGTCCGGTCGTGTGTACACGGCATTAGACCGAGTTTTAATGGTTCAAACAATGTCAGGCAAAATGGTCAGCCCTCATGCATGTTCACTTTATCAAATCTGGCCCTCTTTGAAAAAAGTTTGGAGACCCCTGCCCTAATCTATCTAAAATTAAAAACAAAAAAGCAGAAAAAAAAGCTTCACAGTCCAAATGAAATACATTTTGGAATTCTGTAGCAGATATGTTAGTTTCTATATGTCTTAGATGCTTCAGCAGTGGGATCTCCCTACCTTAATTCTTCTGAATCTCTTCCTACCCACATGGAAATTTTGTGTTTTACCACTAAATATACAATAGAATAAATAAAAAAAAATTTTGAAGGAAGATTGGGAACCCGTCATAATGTCCCCTGCAACTGTGCAGACCCAGGAACTGAGGGACAATGGTCTCTACAAAAGAGTTCATTATAGATAAAAATAAACTGATGCATCAGTTTTGGGTGCAGTGATACTTTCATGTTAACCACTTCAGCCCCAGAAGAATTTACCCCCTTCCTGACCAGAGCACTTTTTGCGATTCGGCACTGCATCGCTTTATCTGACAATTGCGCGGCCGTGGGATGTGGCTTCCAAACAAAATTGACGTCTTTTTTTCCCCAGAAATAGAGCTTTCTTTTGGTGGTATTTGATCACCTCTGCGGTTTTTATTTTTTGCGCTATAAACAAAAAAAATAGCGTCAATTTTGAAAAAAACGCATTATTTTCCCTTTTCGTCATTCAGGACAGCCACAATAGAGAGATAGTCTCCTCCCCTTCCTCTGGAAACACTGCGCCAGCCCATAAATTCTCTCCTCCCCTGCCAGACCTCAGTTATTGGTTTTTCCTCCGGTGGGGAGACACTGTGCAGAGGAACCAGGCCGGGTGCAGTCAGGGAGATTGTGGCCTTTATTTCTAAAGACATCCCTAGGGAAGCAGGGGCTTCCAGGATGAAGAGTAGCGGTACATACCGCAGCTGAAGCCACCCCTTCATTGCCGAGCGCGGCATCAGGTCGTGGGGGACCCCTATCGCGTCCACAGGGCCGCAGCATGGAGACAGTCCGCTCTCCCTGTACCTTGTACAGGCTGCAAAATTTGGAACCAGCGGGCCGGGCGACGGGTGACGTCATTTCCGGCGGGGGGGGGGGGGGGGGGGGGGCGGACGCTTTCCCTGTGACCCGCGACTTCCGGTTCCGGGTCGCGGGGCTGATAGGGGGCCGGGCTCAGGCTGGAGTGAGTCACTACACGTGTAGACAGTGTGAGACTCTATACAGGCAACCACCTGCAGTCATGTCTGAGGCAGATGCTGCAACTCATACGGACGCTGTCTCCAGCCTTCCAAAGGTAAGAGTTCCCTGGGGAGGGGTCCTCTCTATCTAAGGATTGCTCTCCCTCATGTATGGTTCCTTACTTAGAGGGGGGGCAGACCCCCTGGGTGGTCAGGGGGTGGGGGGGTGAACGCAGTTCCCTTAAGATGGATCTGGTACACCCCCAGGGTTGTTTCCATTTAATCATGCTGAAGATAATATGTGGTTTTTGTATGTAATTTCAGAAATCTACAGAAAAGACAAAGTCCACTCATGTCTCTAAAAGGAAGTGTGCCTCTTGTAGAGATAGTTTAGGGGAAGCATGGACCAAGGTTTTGTGTAAAGAGTGCATAGATTCCCTGGTTAAGGAAAGGGAATCTGAACAGCAGTCTGGGTTGGCAGCTTCTGTGAAAGAGCTGTCATCCACCTTTTCATCTTTTAAAACTTTTTTTGAGACCTTCAAGCTTCCCTCTAAACCCATTCAGCAGGACACAACCCCGCCTCATGCTCAGGGCTCTGCACCTGCCAGATCTACTAATATAGTTATGGCAGAGGAGATGTCAGGCCCTTCCGGGGTGGAGCTGAGGCAACCGGATAGTGGCACTGTAACGATATCAAGTACGGGACATGAAAAGCTGTAGCTAGCTGCCATCTTGTGTGGAAGTAGCCATGACAGTTTGGCTAACCATGTAACCTCACAGAGAACTCTGAACTCCCTCCGTCACCCATCTTAGGAATTCAAAACTTTTTAAGTTCAACAGAAAAGGTTATCTCAACAGAGAAAACAACCAGGTTAAGTCAGTAGAAAAACATTTGTTGTAAGGGCAGTGTTCAGGCCTGTCGTAAAACTGTCACCCTCCCCATTCAGAGACCAAACAGGCCTAGGTCGTAAAGTCTTCTGAATACACCTCACTAGAATAAGTATGAAATTTCAGCATGTTTCATAACTTCTGACTTAGTAATAGCACAGACATAATCGGGACATATTTAGCTTCCTCAGATAATATGGAACATTTCAAGTCCAGACACCCCTATGTCAGGTCATATGGGAAACCCCTGGGACCATTTATTCCTCCAAAGCAGGCTATACGTTATAGATATGGCATGTTTAGACTTGTTTTGAAGGAAATCTCAAGTTGAATTATAATATGGATATTTGGAGTCTGTAAACACTATAGATGCAGATATATGAGTATGTATTACAAAATCACCTGGGACGTGGTCATGAGTGTAGACACCTCCCAGCAACCAACCCCTAAAACCAGCTGATCAGATGATTGGTTACTGGTCGCTGTCAACACCCCCTTTGATTTGACAGAAAAGAGGAGATGCCAAGACAATGGTCAGTTCTCCTTTTACCATCCAAGAAGAAACATCTGCAAGTCGAGAACCAATTACCTAGCTCATCGATCGAACTCTGATCAACCCTTGGACATTAATTGCAAGTATTCTTTCTTCCCAATTCTACCTTATTGCTTTGTGGCTGTATATTGTCTTTATCTTTTTGAAACATCTTTTTTCTGTAAATATTTTATTTGCATCAACTTTGACCTTTTCATAATAAACCCTTATGTTGAAAAGTGTTAACCTTGTCTCTAAAGCTCCTAATGCAAGCTATAAACGAACCTGCCTCTTGAAGGGCGCTACTGTTGTAGAGTAAGACTCTGAGCAGACCTGTCTGTGGTGACAGTGTGTGTGGCAGACGCTTATTCTAAAATTATAATTGGTCGCTGATGCTCTGCTGGGAATCTTCACAAGAGTGGGATTCCCGGCTGAGCTCATTAGCGATCAAGGCCCTCAGTTTGTGTCCGACTTGATGCAAGCTCTCTGTCGGAAAATACAGATGACGCATATCATGGCCAGTCCTTATCACCCACAAACGAACGGTTTGTGCGAGCGTTTCAATGGAACCTTGAAACAAATGTTGTGCACCTTTGTGCACTCCCAGGGTAAGGACTGGGAACGATATCTGCCTCATCTGCTGTTTGCTTACAGAGAGGTGCCTCAGGAGTCCACAGGCTTTTCGCCATTTGAACTTTTGTACGGACGGAGGGTAAGAGGACCCCTGGACCTAATCCGTGAGAACTGGGAGGGCAAGATTGCCGACTCAAAGGTCTCTGTTGTGGATTATGTCCTAAAATTCAGAGATAAAATGGAGACGCTGGTGTAAATTGTGCGGGAGAACATGACCCAGGCCCAGACCAGGCAGAAAGAGTGGTATGACCGTAATGCTAGGGAGCGGACCTATGACATTGGTCAGAAGGTGTATGTTCTGCTTCCCCTGCGGCAGAACAAACTCCAAGCAGCATGGGAAGGCCCGTACACCATCACCCAGCGTCTGAATGATGTCACCTACTTGGTCAGGTTGGGAGAAGGGCGTAGACGGCAGAAGGCCATTCATGTTAACATGATCAAAGCCCATCATGAGCGCACGGCCTATGTCATGCCGGTCTGCAGCAGGCCAGAGCCCGAGGAGGCTGATCCACTTCTGGACCTGCTAGCAGACACCAGGGAGGTAGACTCAGAACTCCTGATAAACTCCAATCTTACCCCCACCCAGGTACCTGGACTGAAGCGAGTGCTGGCAGTACATGGTAGCAGGTTTACGGGAAAACCTGGGAGGACACACCTCGCTGTCCACCAGGTGGACACCGGGGCACATCCCCCCATTAAACAGTCGGCCTATCGTGTCTCCCTGGAGGTGCTGGCCGACATGAAAAGGGAGGTGGAGGAAATGCTGCAGCTGGGGGTGATTCAGAAGTCCCACAGTGCCTGGGCGTCCCCAGTAGTCTTGGTCCCCAAAAAGGACCAGACGACCAGGTTCTGTGTGGACTACCGGAAGCTGAATGCCATCACTACCGCAGATGCCTACCCCATGCCCCGGATTGATGAGTTGTTAGATAGGCTGGCGGCCGCCCGTTATATAACAATCATGGATCTGAGCAGGGGGTACTGGCAAATTCCTCTGGCCCCTGAGGCTCGGGAAAAGTCGGCCTTCATCACCCCATTCAGATTGTTCGAGTTTACCGTCATGCCGTTTGGGATGAAGAATGCCCCAGCTACCTTCCAGAGAGTCATGAATGACTTACTGGAGGGGCTGGAAACCTTTGCCGTAGCCTACCTGGATGACATCGCCGTGTTCAGCCCTACCTGGGAAGAACACCTGGTGCACCTGTCACAGGTCCTGGACCAACTGACGGCTGCCAATCTGACTGTAAAACCCAGTAAGTGTCAGATTGGCATGACTGATGTGCAGTACTTGGGACACCAGGTAGGAGGAGGTACCCTGAAACCCGAGACAGGGAAGGTTGAGGCCATCCTGGCCTGGCCTACCCCTCAAACCAAAAAGCAGGTTATGTCTTTCTTGGGGACCGCTGGCTACTATAGGAAATTTGTATGTAACTATAGTAGCCTGGCCAAACCTCTGACTGACCTAACCAAAAAGAAACTGCCCAAGGTGGTGTCTTGGACACCAGAATGTGAGCAGGCATTTCAGGCCTTGAAGGAGGCGCTGGCCAGTGCCCCTGTGCTGCAGGCTCCAGACTTCACCCGCCGTTTCCTTGTGCAGACGGATGCCTCTGCCTTTGGATTGGGTGCAGTCCTGAGCCAGGTGGACGAGGCCGGAGAGGAGCATCCCATCCTCTACCTGAGCAGGAAGCTGCTTCCCAGGGAAGTAGCATATGCCACGATCGAAAAGGAGTGTCTTGCGATCGTGTGGGCTCTCCAGAAGTTACAAACGTACCTTTATGGACGGCACTTCACTATGATCACGGATCACAATCCCTTGAGCTGGCTAAATCGTGTTGCTGGGGAGAATGGCAAACTACTTCGGTGGAGCCTAATTCTTCAGCAATACGATTTCACCATCCAGCATGGCAATGCTGATGGGCTGTCACGACAAGCCGAGCCCGCAGGAGTCGGTTGCGTCAGGAGGGAAATTGTAGTTCCCTCCCATGCAACCACCTAAGGGGGGAGGTGTAACGATATCAAGTACGGGACATGAAAAGCTGTAGCTAGCTGCCATCTTGTGTGGAAGTAGCCATGACAGTTTGGCTAACCATGTAACCTCACAGAGAACTCTGAACTCCCTCCGTCACCCATCTTAGGAATTCAAAACTTTTTAAGTTCAACAGAAAAGGTTATCTCAACAGAGAAAACAACCAGGTTAAGTCAGTAGAAAAACATTTGTTGTAAGGGCAGTGTTCAGGCCTGTCGTAAAACTGTCACCCTCCCCATTCAGAGACCAAACAGGCCTAGGTCGTAAAGTCTTCTGAATACACCTCACTAGAATAAGTATGAAATTTCAGCATGTTTCATAACTTCTGACTTAGTAATAGCACAGACATAATCGGGACATATTTAGCTTCCTCAGATAATATGGAACGTTTCAAGTCCAGACACCCCTATGTCAGGTCATATGGGAAACCCCTGGGACCACTTATTCCTCCAAAGCAGGCTATACGTTATAGATATGGCATGTTTAGACTTGTTTTGAAGGAAATCTCAAGTTGAATTATAATATGGATATTTGGAGTCTGTAAACACTATAGATGCAGATATATGAGTATGTATTACAAAATCACCTGGGACGTGGTCATGAGTGTAGACACCTCCCAGCAACCAACCCCTAAAACCAGCTGATCAGATGATTGGTTACTGGTCGCTGTCAACACCCCCTTTGATTTGACAGAAAAGAGGAGATGCCAAGACAATGGTCAGTTCTCCTTTTACCATCCAAGAAGAAACATCTGCAAGTCGAGAACCAATTACCTAGCTCATCGATCGAACTCTGATCAACCCTTGGACATTAATTGCAAGTATTCTTTCTTCCCAATTCTACCTTATTGCTTTGTGGCTGTATATTGTCTTTATCTTTTTGAAACATCTTTTTTCTGTAAATATTTTATTTGCATCAACTTTGACCTTTTCATAATAAACCCTTATGTTGAAAAGTGTTAACCTTGTCTCTAAAGCTCCTAATGCAAGCTATAAACGAACCTGCCTCTTGAAGGGCGCTACTGTTGTAGAGTAAGACTCTGAGCAGACCTGTCTGTGGTGACAGTGTGTGTGGCAGACGCTTATTCTAAAATTATAATTGGTATTGCAAAATTACGAGTCTCTCAGGCTGCTCGCACCTAGATTGTGGTCCTGCAAGCTGGAAAATCTTTGTGCTGGGCGCAGCTGAGAGTGGCATTGTTACATAAGTGACAGCGTGGTGTGAGGTTGGCCGGTCCTTTGTCGCGAGTTAGCGAGGAGGGCAGGGATCTGACACCCGTGTTCGTCACATCCGGGGTGGAGCTGAGGCAACCGGATAGTGGCACGTCTGACTCCCATGAGGAATCAGAAGGGGAAGACCAGGACGGGGAGTCCAGGAAAATCTCCAGGTATAAATTGTCCCTGGATGAGGTGGAAGATCTCTTAGGGGCAATATATACAACCCTCGGTATACACGAGGATAAAAAACCCCTATCTCTGCATGACCTAATGTATAAGGGCTTGGGAGATCAAAAAAGAAAAGTTTTTCCAGTACATGAAGTTCTGGTGGAAACAATTAAAAAGGAGTGGCAGGATACTGAGAGGAAACCCTTTTTTTCTAGCTCCCTTAAAAGAAGGTTTCCGTTTTCAGAGGATCCAGCGTCCATTTGGAATAAAAATCCAAAATTGGATGCCGCCTTCTCTCAGGTCTCTAGACACACAGACCTGGCATTCGAGGATATGGGGGCCTTGTCAGATGTCATGGACAAGAGGATAGACTCGCTTCTAAAAAAGACGTGGGATTCAACTGTAGGTAACTTAAAGCCTGAAATGGCTGTTACGGTGGTAGCCCGCAATTTAGAACATTGGCTTTTCCAGATTCAGGAGCACATTGAAGCTGGCACAGCCAAGGAAACTATCCTAGCCTCTTTCCCCACGATTCTGCGAGGAATTGCATACATTGCAGACGCCTCGGCAGAGTCAGTCCGTATGTCGGCCAGATCAGCAGCGCTGGCGAATTCGGCCAGGAGAGCGCTCTGGCTAAAAACTTGGCCGGGCGACACCGCCTCTAAAGTCAAATTGTGCGGCATACCCCTGACAGGTGATCTACTCTTTGGGCCTGGGTTAGAGACGGTCTTAGACCGTACAGCGGACAAAAAGAAGTCCTTTCCGCTTAAACGGAAAGCCCCAGCTCAGGCAAGGAAGGGGTTTCATCCGAAAAAAGGCAAGGAAACTCCCAAACAAGGGAAGAAAACTTGGGGCCAAAGAGGCAAGGGCAGAGGAGGGGTGATTTTTCACCCTCCTGAGAAAGCCCGTAAAGATCAATGACTCTCTAGGGACGGTGGGAGGAAGACTGGGGGCCTTCCTTCCACAGTGGGAGACCATCTCCCCCAATCAATTCATCCTGGGGGTCATAAGAAAGGGGTATCGCTTGGAATTTTCAAGGCCCCCCCTGCAAAGGTTCCTTGTTACGCAGCTTTCCAGCTGCACAGCAAAGGCCGAAGCTTTGGTAGACGCCCTGAAGGAACTGGAGATTCAGAACGTAGTTCACAGAGTACCAAAGGGGCAGGAAGGAGAGGGGTTTTATTCCCACGTATTTTTGGTGAAAAAACCCTCAGGGAAATTCAGATTGATTCTGAATTTAAAACCCTTAAACAGGTCAATTTGCTACAAAAGATTCCGCATGGAGTCAATTTTTACGGTCAGGGCCCTGTTACCACACAACTGTTTCATGGTGTCTCTGGATCTCAGAGACGCGTATTTACACGTCCCTATCGCAGAAACCTCCCAAAAGTTTCTCCGTTTAGCAATAGACCTGCAGGGTACAATACTGCATCTACAGTTTCAAGCACTGCCTTTCGGGCTATCCTCCTCGCCCCGCATATTCACAAAGGTACTGGCAGAGGCGTTGGCCTTCCTGCGACTCCAGGGGGTGTCAGTTATAGCCTATCTGGACGACCTGCTCCTATTTGCAGTATCCCCAGAACAGTTGATCAAGGACCTCGATCTAACAAAGAGGGTACTAACAGGTTTGGGGTGGCTGCTGAACTTAGAAAAGTCCAGTCTCATTCCCTCACAGCGCATTATGTACCTGGGGTACCTACTGGACACTACACTTTTGAGAGTTTTCCTTCCAAGGGAAAAAATTCTAAAGCTGGACAGAGCAGTTTTCTCCCTCCAGTGCAACCATCTGGTGTCCAAAAGGTCCATAATGTCAACGCTAGGCCTTCTAACTTCTACTCTTCCAGCAGTGCAATGGGCAGGATTACATTTTCGTCCCCTGCAGTCATATGTACTAAGAGTATGGGACCACAGTCAGAGGGATCTAGACACCTTAGTACAGGTTCCCCATCAAATAAAGAGATCTCTTTGGTGGTGGAGGAAGGAAGTGAACTTGTCACAGGAACGTCTGTGGCTTATCCCAGTCCCGCAGATCGTAACCACGGACGCAAGTGGCAAGGGCTGGGGGGCACATCTGGGATCCCTTCTAGCGCAGGGCACGTGGAAGGGCGACGAACTGAAAAGATCATCCAACTGGAAAGAGCTGAGGGCAGTGGGCCTAGCCCTCAGATTTTTCAAAAAGGAACTCCAGGGCCACCATATACAGGTACGGTCGGACAACTCATCCACCGTGGCCTATATAAACAAGCAGGGAGGCACCAGGAGCGGAAGTCTGCTGGCCCTAGCAAAGGACATTCTAAGCTGGGCCGAGTCCAACACTCTCTCACTCTCAGCGGTTTTTTTGAGAGGAGAGAGGAATGTAATCGCAGATTTCCTCAGCCGGAGGAGTCTAAGGGAAGGGGATTGGGCCCTCAACCAGGAGGTTTTCAATCTCATATCCGAGAAATGGGGACCCCCGGAAGTGGACCTTTTCGCTTCAAAAGACAACGCGAAAACCCCCTGTTTCTTCTCCCTAAACGCAGGAGAAGGAGCACTGGGGGTGGACGCTTTAACTCAGAATTGGCATTTCAGGACATGCTATGCCTTCCCTCCTCCGGTGCTATTACCGGCGGTTCTGAGGAAGTTTCAACTAGAGAGCACCTCTCTCATTCTAGTAGCTCCACATTGGCCAAAAAGGGCATGGTTTTCTATCCTCAGTCAGTTAGCAGCGGAGCCGCCCCTATTCCTTCCACCTCGAAAGGATCTTCTTTCGCAGGGTCCAGTCCTCTGCCCACATGTGCAGCAGTGGAGATTAGCGGCCTGGCTACTGAGGAGGGTATATTAAAATCTAAGGGATTTTCACAGAACTTAATTTCCACCCTCCTCAACAGTAGGAAAAAGGAGAGGCGTAGGATTTACAAAAAGGTCTGGCTCCTTTTCAACAAATGGTGCATAGAAAACTCCTTCTCGGTGCAGAGTTCCGTAGCGGTGTTGGAGTTTCTGCAGTGTGGAGCAGACAAGGGTTTATCTGTAGGCACCCTTAAGAGTCAGGTTTCAGCACTCAGTGCTTATCTGGAGAAGTCTCTAGCTACCAATCCATGGGTGGTCAGATTCTTTAGGGCACTGTCAAGACAGAGACCTACCCGAGGTCCACCCTTTCCCGGGTGGGACCTATCTCTAGTGTTACAGAGTCTTACGGGAAGTCACTTTGAACCATTGGACAAATGCTTCTTAAAGGAGCTTACCTTAAAAACAGTGTTTTTAGTAGCAGTGACAACTGCCAGGAGAGTCAGCGAAATTGAGGCATTATCAATTAGACCTCCTTTTTGTGTTATTTTGCCAGACAGGATAGTCCTTAAGACTGATCCAGCTTTTTCGCCTAAGGTGGCGTCAGGCTTTCATAGAAGCCAGGAAATAGTCCTACCCTCGTTTTGTTCCAATCCCTCAGGAGAAAGGGAACTAAAATTTCATTTTTTAGATGTAAGGAGGTGTATCCTACAATACCTAGAGATGACTAAAACAATAAGGAAGTCTGATTCTCTATTTATTTTGTTTTCTGGGGCCAGGAAGGGGCTCAGAGCGTCCCGACGCACGATTGCCAGATGGCTTAGATTAGCTATTGGGCAGGCGTATTCAGGGAAGGTGATCCCTAAAGGCATAAAGGCACACTCCACCAGAGCAGTGGCAACTTCCCAGGCAGAGAAGGCTGGAGCAATGCCAGAGCAAATATGCAAGGCAGCGACATGGTCCAGCTACTCCACTTTCGTTAGACATTACAGAGTGGACCTGGTGGCGCAAGGTGAGCAGGCTTTTGGGCGAAAAGTTCTGCAAGCTGTAGTCCCACCCTAATTGGTAAGTGCTCGATTATCCTCTCTATTGTGGCTGTCCTGAATGACGAAAAGGGAAAATTAAAGTTACGTACCGGTAACGTCTTTTCCTGTAGTCTTTCAGGACAGCCCTAGTCACCCACTCTAAGCTTGGGGGGGTCTTATTAAAGACCAGAACACAATATGATAATGATATTGAATGGTATGTTATTAATGTGTTATTGTGTCTCCCCAGCTGGCCGGAGGTGCTCTTGAAAAAACTGAGGTCCGGCAGGGGAGGAGAGAATTTATGGGCTGGCGCAGTGTTTCCAGAGGAAGGGGAGGAGACTATCTCTCTATTGTGGCTGTCCTGAAAGACTACAGGAAAAGACGTTACCGGTACGTAACTTTAATTTTTTACTTCTGTCTCAGTCTGATTTCATGGTTTCTGACACTGGGTTAATCCTGCAAAGAATACAGAAAGGCCCAATAAGTAGAGGTGCGAACTTCAGAGAGGGAACATGAAGTCGGAGGTTGCGAGAAGACAGCCAGACCCTGTCCCCAATCTTGTAGGAAGAAGCAGGCAGGCGTCTGCGGTCAGCATGGAGTCTGTACCTATCATTAGCATGTCACAAAGCCTCCTGGACTTGTGCCCAAGTGGAACGAAGACCACGGAGATGCTCCTCTAATGCAGGAATACTCTTCAAAACAAATGAGTCATGCAACATGGAAGGTTGGAAACCATAAACTGGGACAATCGGGAAGCAGAATTCAAGGCACTATTGTGAGAAAACTCCCTCCCTCCCCCTCAGAGGACCACCAGGCTTGAGGGGAAAACATATATGGAAATCACAGAGGAGGACAGGGGCATGTATGTCCTAGGATGAGACCCAAGAGCGTTCCTCTGAACCATACCCCTTCCAATGCACCAGGTACTGTATGCACCCACGGAACCTACGGGAATCAACAATGGACTGTATTTCATACTCCTTATGGTTCTCAACCTGTACAGGGTGAGGACGTGGCACCAAGGTGGTAAAGCGATTGCAGACCAAAGGTTTGAATAAGGAGACATGAAATACATTTGAGATACGCATATTAGAAGGAAGGTCTAATGCGTAAGCCACTGGGTTAATCCTGCAAAGAATAGGAAAGGCCCAATAAACCGAGGTGCAAACTTCAGAGAGGGAACATGAAGTCGGAGGTTGTGAGATGACAGCCAAACCCTGTCCCCAACCTGGTAGGAAGGCGCAGGCAGGCGTCTGCGGTCAGCATGGAGTCTGTACCTGACGGATGACTCAGCCCAAGAAAGGGTGACCGAAACCAGGGGCTTATCCTTCTGAATAACTGGGGATGAAACAATGCCACCTAAGGTCTGTCCGTGACCAGGCAACCAGGAGAGAACCTCAGCAAGGAGCCAATTAAAAGAGGGGTTGTGCCTCTGTAGCCAAGGATAACCAATAACCAGCGGAAACTTAGGTGAGGAAATAACTTGGAATTGGATTATCTCATGGTGAAGAGCCCCTCCTGTTATGGACAACGGAACAGTCTCACGAGTCACATGGGCAGGCTGTAGAGGTCTCCCGTCAAGAGCCTCAATGGCAAGTGAGAGTGTCACGCAGCTGCAGTGGAATCAAGTGCTTTGATTCAAAGGCAGCATCAATGAACAGGCCTGCAGCCCCAGAGTCGATTAAAGCCTGTATCTCAATGGACGACTCAGTCCAAGAAAGGGTAACCAAAACCAGGGGCTTATCCATCTGGATAACTGGGGATGAAGCAACGCCGCCTAAGGTCTGTCCGTGACAGGACCTCAAGGTTCGGGCGTTCCCTGGACGGGTAGGACAAGACTTCAAAAAGTGACCTGCCTGGCTACAATAAAGGCACAATCTTTCCCTCCTTCTAAGGGTTCTCTCATCCACAGAGAGACGCGTGAAGCCTGAGTGCATGTGTTGTTCATCTTCACAGACCGACTTGGTACCAGGAAGCATGGGAGGTGAGGGAGGCAAGGGTTGGACTGTAAAGCTCAGAGACAAATGTACAGGAGGCTTCCGCAAGCGCTCCTTAAAAGAGAGTCTTTCTCTGAGTCTGGAGTCAACGAGGATGGCAAACGTGATCAACTTCTCCAGCTCAGTGGGTATATCCCGGGCTGCTATCTCATCCTTGATGGTATAAGAGAGACCACAAGAAAAAGCAGCCACGAAGGCCTCATTGTTCCAAGCAACCTCTGCTGCCAGAGTACGGAATTCAATGGCGTAGTCGGCAACAGTTCTCAGACTCTGTTTGATAGACATGAGGCACTTGGCAGCAGAAGCGGAGCATGTGGGAACATCAAATACCCTTTTAAAGGAAGCCACAAACTCAGGGTAACTCAAGACAACAGGTTTTTGCGTCTACCATAGAGGGTTTGCCCAGGCCAAAGCTCTCTCAGAAAGCAAAGATATCACGAAACCTACTTTGCTTCTGTCCGTAGGAAACGCGTGGGGCAGCATCTCAAAGTATATCTCAATCTGGTTGAGAAACCCTCTGCATTGGACTGGATCACCCCCAAATCGATGGGGAAACGGAGGGGAACCAGACATACCTCTTATAGAGGTAATACTCAAGGTGGGTGCCTGCACAGAGAGCAGCAGGGGGGATGGCCTGCAACACAGGTTGTAACGAAGCGGCCACAGTGGAAGATTCCAGGTGAGCCGCGCGACTCAGGAGCGTTTGTAACGCTGTGGCAAACTGATCCTACTCATCCAATCTGGAAAAAATATTACCAACAAGTGGATTGACTGTATTTTCTGAATTTATGGCCTTCGCCTACTGTCAGATACCATGAAATCCGACCGAGACAGAAGTACAGTTAAATCACTTGTTTAATAATAAAAGTAAATAGAACAAACGTAGTCAAAACATAGCCAAAGTTCGGTAACCAGAACAGATAGTCAGCCAAGCCAGAAAGTCAGGGATCAGTGAAGTGGAACAGCAAGCAGGATCTGGAGCCAGAAGGGATGTCAGTCAAGCAAGTTTTTAAACAGGGATGCAGGAGATGGTCTCTGTGATGTTGACCAAGGTGAAGGCAGAGATCCTCTGGGCTGCACGGCTTAAGTAGGCAGGACTGACGAGCAGGATATAATCAACAGGTGAATAACTGTGGAGAGATAGGAGCTGGCAATTAGCCGACAGCTGAGCGGCCAGCTCAGAGAAGGAAGGGCTGAGCCCAGCCCTGACACCCAGTGGATTATGCATTAGACCTTCATTCTAATATGTGTATCTCAAATGTATTTCATGTCTCCTTATTAAAACCTTTGGTCTGCAACCGCTTTACCACCTGTACAGGTTGAGAAGCATGAGGAGTATGAAGTACAGTCCATTGTTGACACCTGTAAGTTCTGTGGGCACATAGAGTACCTGGTGCATTGGAAAGGGTATGATCCGGAGGAACACTCTTGGGTTTCATCCTCGGATGTACATGCCCCTGTCCTCCTCAGTGATTTCCATAGACGTTTTCCCCTCAAGCCTGGTGGTCCTCCGAGAGGGAGGGGTCAGTGAGGAGGGGAACTGTCAGGGCTGGGCTCAGCCCTTTCTTCCTCTGAGCTGGCCGCTCAGCTGTCGGCAAATTGCCAGCTCCTATCTCTCCACAGTGATTCACCTGTTGATGATATCCTGCTCATCAGTCCTGCCTAAGCCGTCCAGACCAGATGATTTCTGCCTTTGACTTGGTCAACATCACAGCGACTATCTCCTGCGTTCCTGTTAAAGACTTGCTTGGCTGACATTCCTTCTGGCTGCAGATCCTGCTTGCTGTTCCACTACGCTGATCTCTGGCTTCCTGAATTGCTGGCTTGTCTGACTATCTGTTCCAGTTACTGAACTTTGGCTATGTTTTGACTTTGTTTGTTCTATTTACTTTTATTACTAAACAAGTGTGATTTAACTGTACTTCTGTCTACAGTGTCAGAAACTCATTCATGGTTTCTGACACTGCGCATGTGTGGTAGCGTGTCTGTGGCTCCACCCTATGCATTTCATCATATGTGATGTGATCAGGGGCATGCACACACGACAAACCACACTCTTATATATGAAAACCAGCCAAGGAGGATCATGATCGGTTAGAAATTGCTAATGGGAGGATTAAAACGTGGAATGTTAATGTCAAACGTATACCAGTCAGAATATTTAGAGGCATACCTAAGGTCAATATAGAGCCTTGTGAGCAGAATGAGACAGGGATGTGACATTTGTGGTGATACTACATATGTATAAATTATTTTTTGTTTGTACCTGTACTTGGGCCAAGAAAAGATTTTATCCTACCTAAAATGCACTGCAACCAAATAAAAAAGGTTTTCTTTTAATCCTACCTAAGACATACTGACATACAGAACTTTTTGTTTACTAGAAGACAATCCCAGAACAAATGCTGGTGCACATTTTATGCAGTGCCACAGAAGAGGGCCCACCGCAGTGATGCCGCATATATGTGCGACACCAGTGAGAACAGGTTAAAACTGTATAACGTATAAAGTAGATCAGCAGATAACTGTAGATTTGTCCCACATCCAAAATTGGAATAAACAACAACGAAGAGGGTCCCCTATTGGTGGACTTTTTAGGCACATATAAAAACTATAGGAAGGTATAATTAGTACAAATATAATTGATTAAATTGACACAATAAAAATATAGCAAAGTTGTAGCATCTATTGTTTGGAATGCGAATCAGACAATATTGCAATAGTGTATATACAGTGTTTGAGGCTGTACTCTTGCACCATACTAATTATACCTTCCTATGGTTTTTATATGTGCCTAAAAAGTCCACCAATAGGGGACCCTCTTCGTTGTTGTTTACAGGTTAAAAATGTGGCAAGAGGTAGTGGACAAAAAAATCCACTGTGCTACTTGCTGGTCACAAGTGGTAACTATGAAAAATTAATAAGGGAAGGTTACATTTCATTGGTATTAATAAACATATTAACCACTTGCCGACCGACTCCTGTATATATACGTCGGCAGTTTAAAGATGGTTATCTTGGTAACGGCAGCTGCTGCCACAACCGAGGTTTCCATCTTTTCGGCCGGCGGTTCTGTTTACGATAATGGTGGTCTCTGTGGCGGATTTGCCGCGAGATCACCGTTATCAGCGGCGGGAGAGGGGCCACACCCCCTTTCGCCACTCCCCCTGTGCCCTCCAACGCTTACCGGAGCCATCGGCAGCGGCGGAGGCGATCGGGATCTGTCCATGGCTGAGTATGGAGACGAGTGAGGGGAAGATGGCTCCCACCCGTCTCCATACTATAGCAGGGTGGAAGCAACGTCAAAACGTCACTTCCGCCCATACGTCTTAAAGGGCCATTTTTCTGTTGTCAGTTTTTCAAATGACAATTTTTTTTTTTTTATTGCATTTAAGTCCAAATATGAGATCTGGGGACTTTTTGACCCCAGATGTCATATGTAAGAGGACCTGTCGTGCTTTTTTCTATTACAAGGGATGTTTACTTTCCTTGTAATAGGAATAAAAGTGAAACAATTTTTTTTTAAAAAACAGTGAAAAAATAAATAAAATCAAGTAAAATAAATAAGAAAAAAACATTTTTTTCAAAGCGCCCCGTCCCGACGAGATCGTGCGCAGAAGCGAAAGCATACGTGAGTAGTGCCCGCATATGAAAATGGTGGTCAAACCACACATGTGAGGTATCATCGCAATCATTACAGCGAGATCAATAATTCTAGCCCTAGACCTTCTCTATAACTCAAAACATGCAACCTGTAGAATTTTTTAAACATCGCCTATGAAGATTTTAAAGGGTAACATTTTGACACCATTCCACGAGCGGGCGCAAATTTGAAGCGTGACATGTTGGGTATAAATTTACTTGGCGTAACATTATCTTTCTTTCTTTATCTTATTTTTTTAGAAAAAAAAATGTATAATGTTTGGGGGTTCTAAGTAATTTTCTAGCAAAAAAACTTGTTTTTAACTTGTAAACACAGAGTCTGAAAAAGAGGCCTGGTCTATAAGTGTTTTTTAAACAAGGAAAGGAATAAATCATATGCAAAATCACCATCAATGGCAAAATCCTAATTTATGTTACCAGCTGCTTAAATTGTACCTTAAAAAGATCCTTCTAGGTGTAACAGGTTCTTTTTTTTTTTTTTTTTTTTTTTTTTTTTTTTTAGTTTAAGTCAGAAAACTGGGACTATCTTTTAAAAATAGTGGAGTTAAAGCCCGGATACGAGGAAAGCTCTCACAATTACTTCCATGTCAGTTCAAGAAAAAGATGGACACATGTTCGCCTCAATATCTACCCAGGTAACTGGAAAAACGCAGAGCTAAGAGGTATTGTTAGAGGAAGCCACTTCATACACATTGTTATGCATTGCAGAACTGACTTTTTCACTTACTATGTACCAAGGGTTAAAGTGGTATGCCCCAGGGTTCTATACAGGGAATAATGCTGTTTAACTTATTTATAAATGATATAGAGGTTGGAATTAAAGCTGGCCATACACTAGTAGAAGCAAAATTAATTTGATATCTTGCTGAACATCATTCAAAAATATTTTAAAATTTAATTTGCTTTTACCATTTTTATTTTTTTTTTTGAACGATTGGACTTTCCCAAATGAAAATCACATTCACTGTTAGAAATCAGTTTTGAAAATTTTCTCATCACTGCAGCCAAAAATGAACATTGATTTGACCCCACTAATGTTTAGAAAAACCAATGAATGTTCTTCAATTTTCTAACAAAATTCTACTAGTGTATGGTCAGCTTTGGAGTTCAATTCCACTGTTTAATGACATTAGCAAAATTAGGCAGGTATAAAAATTCAGCACAAGATGTATCATCATTACAGGAAAATCTAGATAAATTAGAGGGATAGGCAGCTGCATAATAGATAAGGTTTAGTATTGAAAAATGCGGGGAGGGATAGGGTATCGGATGAGGAAGATGACTACTAAATTAAACAGAAGCACAAGGGACACATCACACTGAAGGTAAATCACACCCCTTGTACTGTTTTTTTAGAGGGTTTTTCTTGTAAACTTTGGCTTTAAATTCAAAAGGAGGTTGCTTTGGGGATTTATCTAATTCCCAGAATGTGTCCAGAAAGATTTTTTTGTCTTTTTTTTTTTTTTTAATAACCCTGCTATAGCAAATTGACTAATGCTTGTATAGTTTTTTTTTTTTTTCCTTGCTCTGGATCGAACACACAAAACTCACACACACACACACAAACACACACACTTACACACTCACACACACTCTAAGGTTGAACTTGATAGACCTTTGTATTTTTTTAACCATGTCTATTATGTAACTATGTAGCAGCTTGCCAACAATGTATCTCAGTAGAATTCATACTGCCCCAAAATAGCCACCAAAATTTACTTCTATGGGATAGCCACTGAAAGGAGGTACATATGTGCCAGCCTGGAGGATGGATGTGACATCAGAGGAAGGAATGCTCTGAAACACAGCCTGGGAAGAAGGCATTGGGGAGAGAACTTTCTGGAAGAAGGCAGCTGAGAGAGACAACAAAAAGGCATCCTGTGGAAAACTTAAGGTCAGATTGCTGTTTGTTCAGGACATACAGGACAGAGAGGTTGGAGTGGATTCCACCTGGTTCTTTTGTTCATCTAAAAGTGGCCATAGATTGTGCAATTTTCTTTGCTGAAACCCCCATCAACACATGGGAAATCCCCCCACAAAGCTATTGTCTTCTCCCGGTGAGGGGGCGGGGGGAGCGTTCCTGCTGGGAGAACACACATTGATTTTATGCTAGTGGCTATGAAAATGTTTGGTCAACTACAGTCATGACATTTCTCTTATCAGCTATTTATCTTAACAGCTTATTTACATTTTTTTACAGATGGTGGGATAGCAAGATTTAAAGTGTACGGCATTGGACAGAGAAACTGGTCCTTGTGTAGTCCAAATGACTTGGAGGATCTTCTGTCAATGGTTAATGGAGGTGTGTGTCTTGGATTCAGTGACGCACATTATGGACATCCTCGGAATCTCATAGGTATCTACAAAACCAGCTAATCATTTCCATCATATGCTATAACTAAAGGACATCAGATTATGGACATTAATCATTATTTACATCAATTTTCTTAATTTTTCTTTTTTTTTTATAACTGTGTTGATTTAACCTACAGGAACAGGAAAAGCAGCTGATATGGGTGATGGCTGGGAAACAGCGAGAAGACTGGATCGGCCTCCAATATTAAAGGTAAAAAAATATACCAGGATATGCATTAAAGCATTTGTGCGGCTTAACTAAATGATATTTAGTTTGCTAAAGCACTGTGTATCATAAACAATTGCCATTTTTTTTTACTTGTCTTAACCCTTTTTTCTATCCCTGCTTCTAAGGATCTCAACTGATAGCAAATGTGCCAGGGTAAAAAAACAGGAGCACAATCAGAAGACAGAAATAGGTGTTGTCCTACAATAGGAAGTGCTCGAGCAAGGACCAGACATTATTTTAATGAAAGCAGCAGATTAAAATATATAAAATTACTTTTGAAAATACATTGTAAATTAACATACTAAAGATTTGCAGGATTGTATTGATTGGGTTTAGATCCATGTTAAGGTTTAATAAGTCTTCAGGAACTACTTAGTTTGCTTGCTTGGTGAGTTTCTGAGTATTTTTATTACTCTTGTAATAAATAGTTTGAAAAGTGGGTTAATCAAAAACAGATATTTCAAAAAAGAAGGAAATCACAGGTACCTTAGGTGGGTAGATGTAGAACTTAGATCAGAGGTCACACTACATGAACAGACTGAAAATCAGATCAAATCGCAGCCGCAGTGGTGTGAACTTAGCCTTAGGAACCCTCAGTTATTAACAACAACAGAGGACCTGAATATTAAAAGTAGATACAGCAAATAGAACTCACTTGCACTTTAATTTTGCCAGTATACTGGAGGCTTTCTTTAAAAATAAATTGTCCAGTTCACAAATATAGGTAAGTAATGTCTTCTTTAGATAGGCCTCATATACTATATATATT
The DNA here is from genome assembly GCF_042186555.1 of Aquarana catesbeiana. Taxonomy (NCBI): domain Eukaryota; kingdom Metazoa; phylum Chordata; class Amphibia; order Anura; family Ranidae; genus Aquarana; species Aquarana catesbeiana. The sequence goes on along the minus strand of NC_133327.1, from coordinate 106,180,672 downwards.
TAACTGTCCCTGCACATGTCAACAACCCCTTGAAAGAATACACCACCATATAGTTGTATGACTTTAAATGTTTGTAAAGTAGAAAAAGGTGTGATGTTTCATCAGTTACATTTTTGCCTTGTAGGCAGATGACAAAGGCATTCTCCAGGTTCCAGGAAAGGAATGGACAATTTTTCGTCTTGGTCACCCTGGTCTCATAACACATATAGAAATAGACACCAACCATTTTAAAGGTATGGTCCTTAAACCAGCCTGCAGTTCACCTGATATACATATAGAAAGTATTTACAGCGCTTTACTTTTTCCACATTTTGTTATGTTACAGCCTTATTCCAAAATGGATTGAATTCATTATTTTCCTCAAAATGTTAAAAACAATATCCCATAATGATAATGTGAAAGAAGTTTGTTTGAAATCTTTGCAAATTTTAAAAAAATGAAAAAAATCCCATGTACATAAGTATTCACAGCCTTTGCTCAATATTTTGTTGAAGCACCTTTGGCATCAATTGCAGTCTCAAGTCTTTTTGAGTATGATGCTACAAGCTTGGCACACCTATTTTTGGGCAGTTTCTCCCATTGTTCTTTGCGGGACCTCTCAAGCTCCATCAGGTTGGATGGGGAGCATCCGTGCATAGCCATTTTCAGATCTCTCCAGAGATGTTCAATCAGACTTAAGTCTGGGCTCTGGCTGGGCCACTCAAGGACATTCACAGAGTTGTCCTGTAGCCACTCCTTTGTTATATTGACTGTGTGCTTAGGGTTGTTGCCCTTTTGGAAGATGAACCTTTGCCCCAGTCTGAGATCCAGAGCGCTCTGGAGCAGGTTTTCATCAAGGATGTCTCTGTACTTTGCTGCATTCATCTTTCTCTCAATCCTGACTAGTCTCCCAGTTCTTGCCAATGAAAAACATCCCCGCAACATAAGGCTGCCACCATCATGCTTCACTGTAGGGATGGTATTGGCCAGGTGATGAGCGGTGCCTGGTTTCCTCCAGACATGACGCTTGCCATTCAGGCCAAGACGTTCAATCTTTGTTTCATCAGACCAGAGCATTTTGTTTCTCATGGTCTGAGAGTCCATCATGTGCCTTTTGGTAAACTCCAGGCAGGCTGTCATGTGCCTTTTACTGAGGAGTGGCTACCATCTGGCCACTTTACCATACAGGCCTGATTGGTGGAGTGCTGCAGAGATGGTTGTTCTTCTGGATGGTTCTCCTTTCTCCACAGAGAAATGCTGGAGCTCTGTCAGAGTGACCATTGGGTTCTTGGTCACCTCCCTGACTAAGGCCCTTCTCCCCTGATCAGTTAGTTTGGCCCGGCGGCCCGCTCTAGGAAGAGTCCTGGTGGTTCCAATCTTCTATTTATGGTTTATGGAGGTCACTGCGCTCATTGGGACCTTCAGTGCTGAAGAAATTTTTCTGTACCCTTCCCCAGATCTGTGCCTTGATACAATCCTGTCTGGGAGGTCTACAGACAATTCCTTGGACTTCATGGCTTGGTTTGTGCTCTGACATGCACTGTTAACTGTAGGACTTTATATAGACAGGTGTGTGTGCCTTTCCAAATCATGTCCAATCAACTTATTTTACCACAGGTGTACTCCAATCAAGTTGTAGAAACATCTCAAGGATGATCGGTGGAAAGAGGATGTACCTGAGCTCAGTTTTGAGTTTCATGGCAAAGGCTGTGAATACTTATGTACATGTGATTTTTTTTTTTTAGCTTTTTATTTTTAATAAATTTGCGAAAAAGATTTCAAACAAACTTCTTTCACATTGTTATTATGGGGTTTTGTTTGTAGAATTTTGAGGAAAATAATGAATTTAATAAATTTTGGAATAAGGCTGTATGTAACATAACAAAATGTGGAAAAAGTGAAGAGCTGTGAATTATTTCCGGATGCACTGTAGGTACAATGAAACCTTATGGAAATGCTGTAAGTACACAAGCAGAATGTTCTGGCTGATGTCTGGAATGGGTGTTGGGTGCAATGTAATGGGTGTTCAGTGCAACGCATAAATATTGCAAATAATTATAATATTTAATATTTAGTACTTGAAGCAAGCAGGTGTCATATTAGATGCTGCTGGGTCCAGGTTTTCTGCTAAGTGGATTACTGCTGCAACATTAGTACACTGAATAGCCTGTGTGATTTGATATCCTGCCATTCATGTCTTTTATCACACACACCCTATCTGCTAGTTCATACAAACCTGTTCATTGGTGACTTTGTCAGCTCCCTCCTGCCCGACATCCTTTTAATAAAAAATTGAAGGAGCCATGCGAAAAATTAGTCAGTTAAGCAGCAGCTGCATCCAATCAGATGCAGCCATTCTTGGGGTATTCTGCTAGCTGCTGGGACTAACCGTCAGCATACAATAGCTGCAGCTGGGGATTTGTCCATCTGTGCTGTATAATCTGCATGGAGGAATTGGATTTCTTCATTTCACTTGCAGGCTGAATAAAAAAAATCAATGTGTACCTTACCTACCTTAAAGGTATTCAAAAAGTGAACTTGAATGTATTAGAAAGCCCTTTGTTCTCCAACTTCATTGTCATAGAAGCACAATATGTTATTACATGTTTACTTGTGAAACAGAACATAAATTGTGAGAAAGTAGTCCAAATGGCAATATATGTGTGCGTGTGTGTGTGTGTATATATATATATATATATATATATATATATATATATATATATTAATATTATTAAAACAAAGTCATTTGTGACGATTCTAGGATTGTAGGGTTAATAGAGTGAGCTGGTTTCTGTTTATATCAGGTAATTCACCCAACTCATGTCAGATAGAAGTGGCAGTTCTGACACCTAAAGAAGAGGAAGAAAAAACCAAAGCAAAATGGGATGTAAAGTTCGACGACATTTGGAAAACATTTCTTCCTATCACAAAGGTATTTCAAAGCTTAATGTCCTAGTATAAGATGCACTAAAGAGTAACTTTAGATAGCCGTGGGAATTTGAGATATATAAATCCCCCATTCTAAGCAAAACATTTTTTAAAAATTTTTGGATGAACAAAATTTAATTTCAAGAGTTGTAATGTCTGTGTAGTTTTTAACTGCTATCTGAGATTTCACAAAGAAGATTTCCTTCACTTCCTGTGTATGAAGACTTTGTTTAGCAGGATAAGGAGTTAGAATTATTTCTTTATTATTGTTGTCTATGACACTGTCATGCCGTGTACACACGGTCGGATTTTCCGACGGGAAATGTTCGATGGGAGCTTGTTGTAGGAAATTCTGACCGTGTGTAGGCTCCATCGGACATTTTCCGTCGGAATTTCCGACAAACAAAATTTGAGAGCTGGATCTCAAATTTTCGGACAACAAAATCTGTTGTTGTAAATTCTGATCGTGTGTACACAATTCCGACGCACAAAGTTCCACGCATGCTTGGAATCAAGCAGAAGAGCTACACTGGCTATTTAACTTAATTTTTCTAGGCTTGACGTACGTGTTGTACGTCACCGCGTTCTTGGCGATCGGAATTTCCGACAAGATTTGTGTGACCATGTGTGTATGCAAGACAAGTTTGAGCCAACATCCGTAGGAAAAAAAACATGGATTTTGTTATCGGAAAATCCTATCGTGTGTACGCGGCATTAGACTGATTCCCCTCACTTCCTGTGTTGACAGCAAGGCAGGCAGTGGTAAAAATTATTCCAGTGGAGACCCAGGCTATAATAATATACAGACAGAGGTTCTTACTCTTCCTCAAATTGTCAGAAGACTAAGAAAAAATGCTTAGGTCTGAGTTGGGCTTTAAAATACCCATTTGAGATTGTTGGCAGGATTGGCTGATGGTTCTAGTGTGTAGAGACACATTTGGACAGAACCAGATACCCCCAGCCAACTGAATATTGGCTGAATATTGGCTGGATATTTTGGCAAGTCACTATTATTTCAATTTTGAAAGGCCAGTGATGGAGGTGTGTGGCTGTATCGTGTACCAAGTACCATTAGTGTGCATGTTTATGGAAACACTTCAAAAGAAAGATGTTAGATGAGTGTGACCATACCCACATGTAGTGCACAGACCGCATTGGTCTGGCGGTTTGGTCCCAGATTCTATTCCCTGTTCAGCACACAGCAGTCAGGCACACAACATTTTCACATTCTGAGAAAGTAAACAGGCCATGTAGCTCTTTTTTGGTTGTTTTTTTTTTTAGGGGTAGAATGTGGATGGGGTAGAGGTGAGCCAGGGGATACTGCAGAAAAAAAAGTCTTTAGCACACAGAGGCTGGTACTCACTGTTTTTGATTTCCAGGCAGCCATGTGCAGAGTCCGCAAACTTCAGTATTCAAGCAGCCTGTATTCTGTATTTGTAGTGGACTTTCAGAGAATACTTCTGGAAGGATAGGTCAGAGGTCCTCCCCAGCCAAGCCATAGCTGGGACCCCACAAAAGTGCTGCAGTGAATGGTGAAGATGAAGCTCCTAGGGATGCCACAACCATGAGGCTGGGTCTTACTACCCTAGGACCAAGAGGCCTCTGCTCTAGGCCCAAGCCTATGTATACCTCCCTCAGCCTCCATATCAACCAGGGATTGGCTGAGGGAATATTAACAGGGAGGCTGGGATTTGAATTCTCCCATCCACTATGTCCCAGGATCCCCTGGGATATAGGGGGGAAGCAATTGAGCTCAAGCCAATAGAGCCCAGAGCAGACCTGTTAATCAATAGGTGTTCTCCCTGGTTACAGGGAGGCCAAAAACGGAATTTAGCACAAAACACTAAACACAGTAACTCTGAGGATGCTACACACATATTCATTCAAAATTTAACGTGTATGGTTAACTCTATTGCACTGAGAGTAATGAACATTCTGCTCCATTGTGCTATCTGAGACAGAACTGGACAGCTACCATCAAATTACCACTGCTAAACTCTTTCAGGATCATAGCTATTCTTATCATTATAGAAGGACACATAGATACTATTACATAAATATACAAATTCTCCATCCAAGCACTGTTTTGTAGTGTTTTAAAAACAAGCCTAGCTGAAGGACCACAAAAAAGGTTGGAACTTGTCTCATGCAACCTGCTAAAGCATCATTCATTCTAACCTTGGCTTATGGTGGTAATAGCCCAGATAAGCAATCACTTTATTTGTTTCATGGCAGTTATCAGATTATTCTGTAAAACGTTTAAATTAATATGTTTTCACTTGTTTCTATGCCTTTAGCTTCAACCTCACAAGCGGCATTTCATTGAAGGAACTTTAATTGCACTGGGAGAGGTTGTGACTCATGTGAGGATCACTATTGCTCCAGATGGAGGTTTAAGCAGAGTACGGCTTTGGGGTTTTCCACGACAGCTTCCATAAGAAGATATCAGTAGTCAAAGGAGGTTTTGATTTGTGAACTTTTTGACCTTTTGATCTTCCGCTTGATCACTGCAATATGTCTTATGCAAAAGACTTATGTGAGGATCACTATTGCTTCAGGTGGAGGTGTAAGCTGAGGGCAGCTTGCTGGTTTTCCATGACAGAATTTATAAGAATATACTATAAAAATGAGTCAAAAGAGAAGTTGATTTATGAATATTTTTACTTTTTAATCTCTTGGTCTTATTGATTCACATGAAATGTAAAGGCTAAGATTTTATGAATTTAAATAACAATGTTGTGAATACCAGTAAGAGGAAATCTTTGTTGGGCCTCTTGTTTTATCAAACTGTATAATCCATTCTTTTGTACATATGCTAGTATCGTAAAGGGAATTTTCTTTATTCTGTAGCTCTCTTTGAGCCACAGTCCTTCGCCATGGTGGTGTCCACTGTGCATTTATTGTAATTTTATTTCTGTTAATCTGCCTGTGCAAGCTTAACCTCCCTAGCAGTAATCCCAAGGGTGTCTCGGGGTTAAATTTCAGTACCATTAGCAGTAACCCTGAGACACTCTCGGGACTGCAACGCTGTATCCTGGTAGAGGTTACTTACGTTGTCCCCAGGATCTTGCCTCCCTGCTGTGTCCGGCAGCCAGATCCTCCGTCTGGTGTGCTGTGTTCTGGGCTCCGTTCCCTGCGAGCGTTGCGACGCATGGGGATGGAGACGGCGGGAATTTCAAAAAAGTGAAAAAACAGAAACCGTACAGTACACTGTAATATTACAGATTACATTACTGTATAAAATCATTTCACCTCCCTTTTGACCCTAGTGCTTTGTCCAGTGCTCTGCCTGCAATTTTATATTCTATATACTGTGCTTTCTGCCTGGAAATTTGAGAATGTCCATGGCAACCAAAAAGTGTCCCTTTACATCAAAAGTGGTTTTAGACCAGCTAGAAAACAGCGATAGTAAATTAGAATCACTTATAGTATTGAGCGATAGTGATTTGTGGGGAAATTCGTCATCAAACACTGAAAGTGAAGACAACGACAATTTTGCAACTGAGCAAATTTCTGTGTTTTTGATTTGATTACATTATTAATTAAAATTTATTATTATTATATTATTATTTTTTAGAATTATTTATAATTATTTACTATATTATAATTCATGATTTCGTGTTTCAAATTTTATCATACCTGGGATGTCTACTAGACTCTTGTTTGGACCGATTTAAGTGAGTTATTCCTAAGAATTACAGGCCTACAGTATAAAACACCAAATTTCCATGCAAAACAACGTACCGCTTTGAAACGCAAAAATCTGACATCCGCCAGGGAGGTTAAAGTGCCTTTGAATTCAACCACACCAGTAAAAGCTGATTACTTAGGATTGCCAAAGATACTTTTTACCTTCTGCCAAGACATAGCTCTCTTCTGAAAATATCTAACTACTGTCTGTGCTGGCCTGGCTCCTTATCTACTCAACTTCCTAAATAACTTTTCAGGTAGCTGCCAGAGGATGAGCAAAGGGAAATAGAGTGTAATTTGAGAAACATCTCTGAATCTCCTGGGGCTGCTGGGATCACATCAAAGATGGCAGCACCCAGCAGCCATCTCAGGTCTTTGGATGTCAACACAAGGGTGGTCTTCACAGATAAATCCCATGCATATAGCACATTAAATGCAGATATAATATTATGGGATAATTATTGTTCAAATGATTGGTCAAGTAACAGGGTCTCTTCATTCTGCTGTATAAGGTAGGAACAGTTTCAGTACCCTGCTGCTGTTGCATTTCCTTGACATTGACATTATATTATCCTACTGCTACTCTAAGTTGACCAAAGACCATTACAGTGTATACAAAGTTGGAAAAAAATGCCCTTTGTCATGCAAGCTTAAAAAAAAAAAAAAAAGCTGTAAACTGGGAAATACCAATAAATTATGCCTTCGTTAAGCAGAATGGCTAAAAACTGGCATGCAGATCGCAGTAATTGCACCATAACATTTAACAGGGCAAATAAAATTCAAATGTCACATATTCTAATCATCCATAAAAAGACAGGGAATGGATATATAATATACACAGTATTTTATTAGTCAGAATAGTATTTCATTATTAACTTTATACAATTATACTGAGAGGAAGGAAAGTTTAACAAGCAGACTCTAGTGACGTGGCCTCAGGAGTCTTTCCGAGTGTTATTCTAATCATTTTTTTCTTACATTTCTGCCATATAAAGCTAAGAGGATCTGATGGAAAACTTCCTCCTGATGACCTCTTAGATAACCTTTCAGCTACTTTTATCTTATGAGAAGACAACTTCATTTTAAGAAAAGTGAACTAAAATTAAACTTGTTTGGATAGGACAAGTAAGTAAATAAGAGTCAAGTGGAGCAGAAGCGGATCACAGTGTTCCAGTACAAGCAGCAATTGAAACAGAGAGGCAGAGGTGAAGAGAGATAGTAAGACAAGATATTTTACTTACATTTTAAAAGTAATTTAGGTCAACAAATCAGCTGAAAGTGTTCTAATGTCAAAATGAACAAGTTGTGCAACAAACTTCCTTTACTTTGAAGTTCATGTCAAGCCTATTATTCTTTTTAAGGGAGTAGTCTTGCAGGAGTTAAAATAATAAAGCATCTCCCATGCAATACTCACCTTTTTTCGACAATGTTCCCTTGAGATTCACCACTGTGCAGTTCAGTGCTGGTCCTCTTCCAGGTTGAATGGCAACCAGCTTCATTCAACCCACTTGTGAACACAGGGTGCAATGGACCCTCCCACTGGGGGTAGATTATACAACCACCCAGGACTTTAAAGGAGAATGGTACAGATACTAGCACTCGCATCCTTACTTGGTGCCATTCTTCACTGGATTCAAGACTGCCCACTGCTGGGGGAAGAGGATAATCTGTGATGTCACCTAACCAGACTAAAGACCAAAGGATTTAAGGTATGCATACATTTATTTTTTATAAAAAAGGATGATATGGAGGTTCAGGGAGGATAGATTGTGGGGGGGGGGTGGTCATAGTAAAGCTGGAAGCTGGAAGAAGTTTTTAATATATTAGCACTCCTATGTTTGGGATGTGACACAGAGCGGAGGGCAGTGCAAGCATTGGATGGTGTGTGACTGAGGGGTGTGTGAACAGGAAGTTGTCCTTTTTATTTGGCCAATATGAATCAGCTAGCTGTAGCAACACATGGGCATAGGGGAATCAACCAGTCATGACAAAACACAAACTACAGCCACAAAATGTAAGCTCGTCTTCACATGGTAATGCATACAAATTACACTAATATATAGTTAAAACAGTGAAAATTTTGAAAGTGTACAATACCTTTAGGCTCACCACACATTACAATCTGATTGTACAGTTTCCTTTAGATCCACCAGCAACTATGTAGTACAAGGGCCTGTCTGGATACAGATTGATTGGATAGATAAGCTGGGTCCTCATATTACAGTACATAGTTGTATTACATCTAAAGTTGATTATCTTTAAATTGTGCAGTCAGATTGTAATATATGTGTTGAAAAAGCCAGTCTCCCTCCACCCATCCTTACTACATTCCATAGGGGAACCATTGAAAGCGTACTGACCAGCTGCATCATTGTCTGGTATGGGAACTGCAGTTCTGCTGACCTCAAGACCCTGCAACAGCTAGTGAAGACGGCTGAAAAGATTATTGGTGTCTCTCTCCTCTCCATCCTGGACATTTTCCATACAGGATGCTCCAGCAAAGTTACCAGTGTTGTGAAGGCTACTACCCATACCCCCCCACAGTCTCTTCCAGCTCTTGCCATAAGGTAGAAGGTACCGGAGTATCAAAACCAGGACTGTCAGACTGCTCAACAGTTTTTCCCCCAAGCTGTGAGAGCCCTCAACTCCAATCCTCTTTGAAACCTCTTCTACAACCTATATATTGTGACCAGGAATGTCTGTCTCACTTCCCCTCCTTTTTACTCTTGAATATGCACTAGAAACTTTTATAAACACTTGCTGCAAGACTTTTAGAAATATACAGTATATGTACAGTTATGTAGTTCCCAGATGTGTATAGATTTATATATATATTTTTTTAAGTAGAATGACAATAAAGCTTGACTTGACTTGAAACCATAGGTGTGCGCAGCCTATTGCATTAGGGTGTGCACCCCAAAATATACGCACATATATATAAATTTAAATAAATATTCTAAAATGTATTAAAACATGGACAGTGTCAGTAGAGCAGTTGATGTGTCAGTAGGGCAGAGGATGATGTCAGTGAGTAGAGCAGGGGTTGGTGTCAGTAGGGAAGAGGACAGTGTCAATAGGGCAGTGGACAGTGTCAGTAGTTTTTTTATTTTTATTATTTTTTTTTCTTACTTTTTTTTACAATATTTAATTTTTTTTTTTTCTAATTTGTTTAGGGAGCCCCATTGGGCGGCTTTGGTAAATATCAATATCAGACAGAATACTGCACCACACAGGGTGACCTGCACCAGGCACACCCGGCACCCCCCTGCACAAGCCTATGGTTGAACCTAAGAAAACATTCCTATTTTTCATTGTAAAGAAAGATGTGGATGGATTGTTTTGTAATGTGTATGTTGCATCTGTGTTAGTTGCACTCTGTTATGATGCTCTATACCTCACAATGATAAAAATAATGAACAAAGGACAAACTGATATGATGGAATAAAAGGATGTAGCCCCTTTTTAAGGCCCCACGCGCACTGGGTGTTAGCTAATCTCTCCTAAACACCTTTCCACTTGTCAGCTATGTTTTTGCAGAAAAAAACACTTGACGCGTGTAAACGCCAAGAGCTTGGGCTTTAACTTATGTCATTGGAATTAATTCATTAAAATGAATTACGTAATGCTCAAGTGGTTGACCCCAATGCGACGGTATTGCACGTTTTTTGCTGCCGAGATGAAGCTGCTCCTGGACGAGCTGGCAGTGGGTTTTTTTCTGCCTCTAAACTCCTCTGAATGGACACATAGGCTAACATGGAGGGGCATTCAGAGGCAGAAAAAAATTGCCAGAGGCCACTAAAAGCAATGTTAAAACCATTGTGTATAAATTAGCCCTAATTCAGGCTAGAATGTTTATTATAAAATGAAATACACTCTGTGCAGTTACTCAAGTTTCAACAAACAGAGCCCCCTCCCTTCCTTTTAATAATCCTTTCCTATCCAGTCTTGATTAGCAGTCCCATGACAGAGAAGCTGAG